>NC_047666.1:0-73236 GCF_011762505.2 Arvicanthis niloticus
ACTCTCATCTTTCTGCATGCCCTTTGTACTCTCCTCTCTCTGGATGCCCTTCTGTCTTCCTCCTCTCTCTATTTCCTTTCTATTTGGTTCTCTATCCTGATTCCCATCTGTTTCTCTCCCTTTAATCTGGATGCCCATCTGTCTTCTCTTCTAATCTGGAAGGCCATTCTGTACTCTCCTTTCTCTGAATGCTATTCTGGTCCTCTTCTCTCTTGATGCACATCTGTTCTCGTCTTCTCTCTGTATGTCCTTCTGTCTTCGCTCCCTCTCTCTGAGCGTTTCTATTCAGTTCTCTCATCTGGATTCCCTTCTTTCCTCCTCTCTCTATCTGATGCCATCTGTCTTCTCTTCTCTCTGGAGGCCCTTTAAACTGTACTCTCCTCTCTCTCAATCCCTTCGTTCTCTTCCCTCGCTGGATGCCCATCATTTCTCTCCTCTCTCTAGATGCCCTTATTTTCTCTCCTCTCTTTGGATACGCGCCCTTCTGTCTTCTCCTTTCTCTGATTCATTTTCTGTCTCCTCCTTTCCTCTGGATGACCTTCTTTTCTCCTTCTCTTCTGGTGATCTTCTGTTCTCGTCATCCCTGCATTCCTTTCTTTTCTCTCCTCTCTATAGAGAGTCTTTTTTCTCTCTCATCTCTCTGGATGCCCTTGTTTCCTCTCCTCTCTCTGGTGCCCTTCTGTCCTTCTCCTCTCTCTAGATCTCTTGTCCTCTCTTTCTCTCTCTCTGGGCTCCCTTCTATTTTCTCCTCTATCCGGATGTCCTTAAATCTTCTGTTCTCTTTCCTGGATGCCCTTCTGTTCTCTCCATCTTCGGATGCCCTTTCTGTTCTCTGATCTCTCTGGATGCCCTTCTGGTCCTCTTCCATTCTTTGGATGCCTTCTGTTCTGTCCTCTCTCCCGATGCTCTTCTGTTCTCCAGTTCTGTGGATGCCCTTCTGTACCTTCTCATCTCTGGATGCCCTTCTGTTATCTCCTCTCTCTGTATGCCCTTCTGTTCTCTCTCTCTATCGCTGCCTTCTTGTTCTCTCCTCTGTCTGGATGCCCTTCTGTTTTACTCCTCTCTCTGCATGCCCTGTTTTTTTCGTCCTCGTCCTCTCTCCGATGTCTTTCTGCCCTCTCTTTCTCACTTGATGCTTCTCTTCTCCTCTCCTGGAAGCCCTTCTGTCTCTCCTCTCTCCATTACCTTCTCTTCTCTCTCTCTCTGATGCCATTCTGTCCTCTCCTCTCTGCATGCTCTTCTGTCCGCTCCTCTCCCCAGATGCCCTCTGTTCTCTGCTACTCTGAATGCCCTTCTGTCTTCTTTCTCTCTGGATGCCCTTCTGTTCTCTCTATCTGGATTCCCTTCTGGTCTCTCCTCTCTCTGGATGCCCTTCTGTTCTCTCCTCTCTCAATGTCCTTTCTGTCCTCTCTTTATCTGGATGCCATTCTGTTCTCTGCTCCCCCCTGGATGCCCTTCTGTCTTCTCCTCTCTCTGGATTCCCTTCTGTTCTCTCTTCTCTCCGGATGCCCTTCTGTATTCTCTTCTCTCCAGTTGTCATTTTGTCCTCTCCTCTCTCTGGAGGCCCTTCTGTACTCTCCTCTCTCTGGAAGCCCTTCTGTTCACCTCCTCTCTGGATGACCTTCTTTTCTCTCCTCTCTCTGGATGCCCTTTTGTCTTCTCTCTCTGGATGCCTTTCTGTTCTCTCCTTTCTCCTGATGCCTTTCTGTCCTCTCATCTCTCTGGATGCCGTTCTGTCTTTTCCTCTCTGTTGATGCCCTTCTGTTCTCTTCTCTCAGGATGCCTTCTTGCTCAACTCTCTTTGGATGCCCTTCTGTCTTCTCCTCTCTCTTGATGCCCTTCTGTCCTCTACTCTCTCTGGATGCCCTTCTGTCCTCTCCACTCTCTGGATTCAATTCTGTCCCTTTACCATCTCTAGTTGCCTTTCTGTTCTCTTCTCTCCTGTACTCTCATCTCTCTGCATGCCCTTTTGTCCTCTCCTCTCTCTGGATGCCTTTCAGTCTTCTCCTCTCTCTGTTTGCTTTCTATTTGGGTCTCTCTCTGGATTCCCTTCTGTTCTCTCCTTTATCTGGATGCCCATCTGTCTTCTCTTCTCTCTGGAGGCCATTCTGTACTCTCCTATCTCTGAATGCCCTTCTGGTCTCTCCTCTCTCTGGATACACATCTGTTCTCGTCCTCAATCGATGCCCTTTTGTCTCCTTCTCTCTATGGATGCCTTTCTATTCAGTTCTCTCTCTCGGTTCCCTTCTTTTCTCTCCTCTATCTGGATGCCAGTCTGTCTTCTCTTCTCTCTGGAGGCCCTTCTGTACTCTCCTCTCTCTCAATGCCCTTCTGTTCTCTTCTCTCTCTGGATGCCCATCATTTCTCTCCTCTCTCTGGATGCCCTTCTTTTCTCTTTTTTCTCTGGATACCCTTCTGTCTTTGCCTCTCTCTGGATGCCCTTCTGTCTTCTCCTCTCTCTATTTGCCTTTCTGTCCTCTCATCTCTCTTGATGCCCTTCTGTCCTCTACTCTCTCTGGATGCCCTTCTGTCCTCTCCACTCTCATGATTCACTTCTGTCCTTTACTATCTCTGGTTGTCTTTCTGTTCTCTTCTCTCTATGGATTCTCTCCTGTACTCTCATCTTTCTGCATGCCCTTTTGTACTCTCCTCTCTCTGGATGCCCTTCTGTCTTCTCCTCTCTCTATTTGCCTTTCTATTTGGTTCTCTATCTGGATTCCCTTCTGTTCTCCCCTTTATCTGGATGCCCATCTGTCTTCTCTTCTATCTGGAGGCCATTCTGTACTCTCCTTTCTCTGAATGCTATTCTGGTCTCTCTCTCTCTCTGGATGCACATCTGTTCTCTCTTCTCTCTGTATGTCCTTCTGTCTTCTCCTCTCTCTGGATGCCTTTCTATTCAGTTCTCTCTCTGGATTCCCTTCTTTTCTCTCCTCTATCTGGATGCCCATCTGTCTTCTCTTCTCTCTGGAGGCCCTTCTGTACTCTCCTCTCTCTCAATGCCCTTCTGTTCTCTTCTCTCTCTGGATGCCCATCATTTCTCTCCTCTCTCTAGATGCCCTTCTTTTCTCTCCTCTCTTTGGATACCCTTCTGTCTTCTCCTTTCTCTGGATGCATTTCTGTCTCCTCCTTTCTCTGGATGACCTTCTGTTCTCTCTGGATGATCTTCTGTTCACTCATCCCTCTGCATTCCTTTCTTTTCTCTCCTCTCTATAGAAGATCTTTTGTTCTCTCATCTCTCTGGATGCCCTTGTTTCCTCTCCTCTCTCTGGATGCCCTTCTGTCTTCTCCTCTCTCTAGATGCCATCTTGTCCTCTCTCTCTCTCTCTGGCTGCTCTTCTATTTTCTCCTCTATCCGGATGTCCTTAAATCTTCTGTTCTCTCTGGATGCCCTTCTGTTCTCTCCACTCTTCGGATGCCCTTCTGTTCTCTGATCTCTCTGGATGCCCTTCTGTCCTCTCCATTCTTTGGATGACCTTCTGTTCTGTCCCTCTCTCCCGATGCTCTTCTGTTCTCCAGTTCTGTGGATGCCCTTCTGTACTCTTCTCACTCTGGATGCCCTTCTGTTATCTCCTCTCTCTCTATGCCCTTCTGTTCTCTACTCTCTATCGATGCCCTTCTTTTCTCTCCTCTGTCTGGATGCCCTTCTGTTTACTCCTCTCTCTGCATGCCCTGTTGTTTCTCTCCTCTCTCCGGATGTCTTTTCTGCCCTCTCTTCTCACTGGATGCCCTTCTGTCTTCTCCTCTCTCTGGAAGCCCTTCTGTTCTCTCCTCTCTCCAGATGTACTTCTCTTCTCTCCTCTCTCTGGATGCCATTCTGTCCCTCTCCTCAGTCTGCATGCTCTTCTGTCCACTCCTCTCCCCAGATGCCCTCTGTTCTCTGCTATCTCTGAATGCCCTTCTGTCTTCTTTTCTCTCTGGATGCCCTTCTGTTCTCTCTATTTGGATGACCTTCTGGTCTCTCCTCTCTCTGGATGCCCTTCTGTTCTCTCCTCTCTCCAGATGTCCTTCTGTCCTCTCTTTATCTGGATGCCATTCTGTTCTCTGCTCCCCCTGGATGCCCTTCTGTCTTCTCCTCTCTCTGGATTCCCTTCTGTTCTCTCTTCTCTCCGGATGCCCTTCTGTATTCTCTTCTCTCCAGTTGTCATTTTGTCCTCTCCTCTCTCTGGAGGCCCTTCTGTACTCTCCTCTCTCTGGAAGCCCTTCTGTTCACTCCTCTCTCTGGATGACCTTCTTTTCTCTCCTCTCTCTGGATGCCCTTTTGTCTTCTCTCTCTGGATGCCCTTCTGTTCTCTCCTTTCTCCTGATGCCTTTCTGTCCTCTCATCTCTCTGGATGCCGTTCTGTCTTTTCCTCTCTGTTGATGCCCTTCTGTTCTCTTCTCTCAGGATGCCTTCTTGCTCAACTCTCTTTGGATGCCCTTCTGTCTTCTCCTCTCTCTTGATGCCCTTCTGTCCTCTACTCTCTCTGGATGCCCTTCTGTCCTCTCCACTCTCTGGATTCAATTCTGTCCTTTACCATCTCTAGTTGCCTTTCTGTTCTCTTCTCTCCTGTACTCTCATCTCTCTGCATGCCCTTTTGTCCTCTCCTCTCTCTGGATGCCCTTCAGTCTTCTCCTCTCTCTGTTTGCCTTTCTATTTGGGTCTCTCTCTGGATTCCCTTCTGTTCTCTCCTTTATCTGGATGCCCATCTGTCTTCTCTTCTCTCTGGAGGCCATTCTGTACTCTCCTATCTCTGAATGCCCTTCTGGTCTCTCCTCTCTCTGGATACACATCTGTTCTCTCCTCAATCGATGCCCTTTTGTCTCCTTCTCTCTATGGATGCCTTCTATTCAGTTCTCTCTCTGGGTTCCCTTCTTTTCTCTCCTCTATCTGGATGCCCGTCTGTCTTCTCTTCTCTCTGGAGGCCCTTCTGTACTCTCCTCTCTCTCAATGCCCTTCTGTTCTCTTCTCTCTCTGGATGCCCATCATTTCTCTCCTCTCTCTGGATGCCCTTCTTTTCTCTTTTTTCTCTGGATACCCTTCTGTTCTCTCCTCTCTCTGGATGCCCTTCTGTTCTCTCCTCTCTCCTGATGCCTTTCTGTTCTATCATCTCTCTTGATGCCCTTCTGTCCTCTACTCTCTCTGGATGCCCTTCTGTCCTCTCCACTCTCATGATTCACTTCTGTCCTTTACTATCTCTGGTTGTCTTTCTGTTCTCTTCTCTCTATGGATTCTCTCCTGTACTCTCATCCTTTCTGCATGCCCTTTTGTACTCTCCTCTCTCTGGATGCCCTTCTGTCTTCTCCTCTCTCTATTTGCCTTTCTATTTGGTTCTCTATCTGGATTCCCTTCTGTTCTCTCCCTTATCTGGATGCCCATCTGTCTTCTCTTCTATCTGGAGGCCATTCTGTACTCTCCTTTCTCTGAATGCCCTTCTGGTCTCTCTTCTCTCTGGATGCACATCTGTTCTCTCTTCTCTCTGTATGTCCTTCTGTCTTCTCCTCTCTCTGGATGCCTTTCTATTCAGTTCTCTCTCTGGATTCCCTTCTTTTCTCTCCTCTATCTGGATGCCCATCTGTCTTCTCTTCTCTCTGGAGGCCCTTCTGTACTCTCCTCTCTCTCAATGCCCTTCTGTTCTCTTCTCTCTCTGGATCCCCTTCTGTCCTCTCCTCTCTCTGGATGCCCTTCTGTTCTCTCCTCTCTTGGATACCCTTCTGTCTTCTCCTTTCTCTGGATGCATTTCTGTCTCCTCCTTTCTCTGGATGACCTTCTGTTCTCTTCTCTCTCTGGATGATCTTCTGTTCACTCATCCCTCTGCATTCCTTTCTTTTCTCTCCTCTCTATAGAAGATCTTTTGTTCTCTCATCTCTCTGGATGCCCTTGTTTCCTCTCCTCTCTCTGGATGCCCTTCTGTCTTCTCCTCTCTCTAGATGCTATCTTCTCTCTCTCTCTCTCTCTCTGGATGCTCTTCTATTTTCTCCTCTATCCGGATGTCCTTAAATCTTCTGTTCTCTCTGGATGCCCTTCTGTTCTCTCCACTCTTCGGATGCCCTTCTGTTCTCTGATCTCTCTGGATGCCCTTCTGTCCTCTCCATTCTTGGATGACCTTCTGTTCTGTCCTCTCTCCCGATGCTCTTCTGTTCTCCAGTTCTGTGGATGCCCTTCTGTACTCTTCTCACTCTGGATGCCCTTCTGTTCTCTCCTCTCTCTCTATGCCCTTCTGTTCTCTACTCTCTGTTTCGATGCCCTTCTTTTCTCTCCTCTCTCTGGATGCCCTTCTGTTTACTCCTCTCTCTGCATGCCCATTTGTTCTCTCCTCTCTCCGGATGTCTTTCTGCCCTCTCTTCTCACTGGATGCCCTTCTGTCTTCTCCTCTCTCTGGAAGCCCTTCTGTTCTCTCCTCTCTCCAGATGTACTTCTCTTCTCTCCTCTATCTGGATGCCATTCTGTCCTCTCCTCAGTCTGCATGCTCTGTCCACTCCTCTCCCCAGATGCCCTCTGTTCTCTGCTATCTCTGAATGCCCTTCTGTCTTCTTTTCTCTCTGGATGCCCTTCTGTTCTCTCTATCTGGATTCCCTTCTGGTCTCTCCTCTCTCTGGATGCCCTTCTGTTCTCTCCTCTCTCCAGATGTCCTTCTGTCCTCTCTTTATCTGGATGCCATTCTGTTCTCTGCTCCCCCTGGATGCCCTTCTGTCTTCTCCTCTCTCTGGATTCCTTCTGTTCTCTCTTCTCCTCCGGATGCCCTTCTGTATTCTCTTCTCTCCAGTTTGTCATTTTGTCCTCTCCTCTCTCTGGAGGGCCCTTCTGTACTCTCCTCTCTCTGGAAGCCCTTCTGTTCACTCCTCTCTCTGGATGACCTTCTTTTCTCTCCTCTCTCTGGATGCCCTTTTGTCTTCTCTCTCTGGATGCCTTTCTGTTCTCTCCTTTCTCCTGATGCCTTTCTGTCCTCTCATCTCTCTGGATGCCGTTCTGTCTTTTCCTCTCTGTTGATGCCCTTCTGTTCTCTTCTCTCAGGATGCCTTCTTGCTCAACTCTCTTTGGATGCCCTTCTGTCTTCTCCTCTCTCTTGATGCCCTTCTGTCCTCTACTCTCTCTGGATGCCTTCTGTCCTCTCCACTCTCTGGATTCAATTCTGTCCTTTACCATCTCTAGTTGCCTTTCTGTTCTCTTCTCTCCTGTACTCTCATCTCTCTGCATGCCCTTTTGTCCTCTCCTCTCTCTGGATGCCTTTCAGTCTTCTCCTCTCTCTGTTTGCCTTTCTATTTGGGTCTCTCTCTGGATTCCCTTCTGTTCTCTCCTTTATCTGGATGCCCATCTGTCTTCTCTTCTCTCTGGAGGCCATTCTGTACTCTCCTATCTCTGAATGCCCTTCTGGTCTCTCCTCTCTCTGGATACACATCTGTTCTCTCCTCAATCGATGCCCTTTTGTCTCCTTCTCTCTATGGATGCCTTTCTATTCAGTTCTCTCTCTGGGTTCCCTTCTTTTCTCTCCTCTATCTGGATGCCCATCTGTCTTCTCTTCTCTCTGGAGGCCCTTCTGTACTCTCCTCTCTCTCAATGCCCTTCTGTTCTCTTCTCTCTCTGGATGCCCATCATTTCTCTCCTCTCTCTGGATGCCCTTCTTTTCTCTTTTTTCTCTGGATACCCTTCTGTCTTTGCCTCTCTCTGGATGCCCTTCTGTTCTCCTCCTCTCTCCTGATGCCTTTCTGTCCTCTCATCTCTCTTGATGCCCTTCTGTCCTCTACTCTCTCTGGATGCCCTTCTGTCCTCTCCACTCTCATGATTCACTTCTGTCCTTTACTATCTCTGGTTGTCTTTCTGTTCTCTTCTCTCTATGGATTCTCTCCTGTACTCTCATCTTTCTGCATGCCCTTTTGTACTCTCCTCTCTCTGGATGCCCTTCTGTCTTCTCCTCTCTCTATTTGCCTTTCTATTTGGTTCTCTATCTGGATTCCCTTCTGTTCTCCCCTTTATCTGGATGCCCATCTGTCTTCTCTTCTATCTGGAGGCCATTCTGTACTCTCCTTTCTCTGAATGCTATTCTGGTCTCTCTTCTCTCTGGATGCACATCTGTTCTCTCTTCTCTCTGTATGTCCTTCTGTCTTCTCCTCTCTCTGGATGCCTTTCTATTCAGTTCTCTCTCTGGATTCCCTTCTTTTCTCTCCTCTATCTGGATGCCCATCTGTCTTCTCTTCTCTCTGGAGGCCCTTCTGTACTCTCCTCTCTCTCAATGCCCTTCTGTTCTCTTCCCTCTCTGGATGCCCATCATTTCTCTCCTCTCTCTAGATGCCCTTCTTTTCTCTCCTCTCTTTGGATACCCTTCTGTCTTCTCCTTTCTCTGGATGCATTTCTGTCTCCTCCTTTCTCTGGATGACCTTCTGTTCTCTTCTCTCTCTGGATGATCTTCTGTTCACTCATCCACTCTGCATTCCTTTCTTTTCTCTCCTCTCTATAGAAGATCTTTTGTTCTCTCATCTCTCTGGATGCCCTTGTTTCCTCTCCTCTCTCTGGATGCCCTTCTGTCTTCTCCTCTCTCTAGATGCCATCTTGTCCTCTCTCTCTCTCTCTCTGGATGCTCTTCTATTTTCCTCCTCTATCCGGATGTCCTTAAATCTTCTGTTCTCTCTGGATGCCCTTCTGTTCTCTCCACTCTCCGGATGCCCTTCTGTTCTCTGATCTCTCTGGATGCCCTTCTGTCCTCTCCATTCTTTGGATGACCTTCTGTTCTCTCCTCTCTCCCGATGCTCTTCTGTTCTCCAGTTCTGTGGATGCCCTTCTGTACTCTTCTCACTCTGGATGCCCTTCTGTTCTCTCCTCTCTCTCTATGCCCTTCTGTTCTCTACTCTCTATCGATGCCCTTCTTTTCTCTCCTCTCTCTGGATGCCCTTCTGTCTACTCCTCTCTCTGCATGCCCTTTTGTTCTCATCCTCTCTCCGGATGTCTTTTCTGCCCTCTCTTCTCACTGATGCCCTTCTGTCTTCTCCTCTCTCTGGAAGCCCTTCTGTTCTCTCCTCTCTCCAGATGTACTTCTCTTCTCTCCTCTCTCTGGATGCCATTCTGTCCTCTCCTCAGTCTGGATGCTCTTCTGTCCACTCCTCTCCCCAGATGCCCTCTGTTCTCTGCTATCTCTGAATGCCCTTCTGTCTTCTTTTCTCTCTGGATGCCCTTCTGTTCCTTCCTCTTTCTGGATTCCCTTCTGTCTTCTCCTCTCTCTGGATGCCCTTCTGTTCTCTCCTCTCTCCAGATGTCCTTCTGTCCTCTCTTTATCTGGATGCCATTCTGTTCTCTGCTCCCCCTGGATGCCCTTCTGTCTTCTCCTCTCTCTGGATTCCCTTCTGTTCTCTCTTCTCTCCGGATGCCCTTCTGTATTCTCTTCTCTCCAGTTGTCATTTTGTCCTCTCCTCTCTCTGGAGGCCCTTCTGTACTCTCCTCTCTCTGGAAGCCCTTCTGTTCACTCCTCTCTCTGGATGACCTTCTTTTCTCTCCTCTCTCTGGATTGCCCTTTTGGTCTTCTCTCTCTGGATGCCTTTCTGTTCTCTCCTTTCTCCTGATGCCTTTCTGTCCTCTCATCTCTCTGGATGCCGTTCTGTCTTTTCCTCTCTGTTGATGCCCTTCTGGTTCTCTTCTCTCAGGATGCCTTCTTGCTCAACTCTCTTTGGATGCCCTTCTGTCTTCTCCTCTCTCTTGATGCCCTTCTGTCCTCTACTCTCTCTGGATGCCCTTCTGTCCTCTCCACTACTCTGGATTCAATTCTGTCCTTTACCATCTCTAGTTGCCTTTTCTGTTCTCTTCTCTCCTGTACTCTCATCTCTCTGCATGCCCTTTTGGTCCTCTCCTCTCTCTGGATGCCTTTCAGTCCTTCTCCTCTCTCTGTTTGCCTTCTATTTGGGTCTCTCTCTGGATTCCCTTCTGTTCTCTCCTTTATCTGGATGCCCATCTGTCTTCTCTTCTTATCTGGAGGCCATTCTGTACTCTCCTATCTCTGAATGCCCTTCTGTTCTCTCCTCTCTCTGGATACACATCTGTTCTCTCCTCAATCGATGCCCTTTTGTCTCCTTCTCTCTATGGATGCCTTTCTATTCAGTTCTCTCTCTGGGTTCCCTTCTTTTCTCTCCTCTATCTGGATGCCCGTCTGTCTTCTCTTCTCTCTGGAGGCCCTTCTGTACTCTCCTCTCTCTCAATGCCCTTCTGTTCTCTTCTCTCTCTGGATGCCCATCATTTCTCTCCTCTCTCTGGATGCCCTTCTTTTCTCTTTTTCTCTGGATACCCTTCTGTCTTTGCCTCTCTCTGGATGCCCTTCTGTTCTCTCCTCTCTCCTGATGCCTTTCTGTCCTCTCATCTCTCTTGATGCCCTTCTGTCCTCTACTCTCTCTGGATGCCCTTCTGTCCTCTCCACTCTCATGATTCACTTCTGTCCTTTACTATCTCTGGTTGTCTTTCTGTTCTCTTCTCTCTATGGATTCTCTCCTGTACTCTCAACTTTCTCAATGCCCTTTTGTACTCTCCTCTCTCTGGATGCCCTTCTGTCTTCTCCTCTCTCTATTTGCCTTTCTATTTGGTTCTCTATCTGGATTCCCTTCTGTTCTCCCCTTTATCTGGATGCCCATCTGTCTTCTCTTCTATCTGGAGGCCATTCTGTACTCTCCTTTCTCTGAATGCTATTCTGGTCTCTCTTCTCTCTGGATGCACATCTGTTCTCTCTTCTCTCTGTATGTCCTTCTGTCTTCTCCTCTCTCTGGATGCCTTTCTATTCAGTTCTCTCTCTGGATTCCCTTCTTTTCTCTCCTCTATCTGGATGCCCATCTGTCTTCTCTTCTCTCTGGAGGCCCTTCTGTACTCTCCTCTCTCTCAATGCCCTTCTGTTCTCTTCTCTCTCTGGATTGCCCATCATTTCTCTCCTCTCTCTAGATGCCCTTCTTTTCTCTCCTCTCTCTGGATACCCTTCTGTCTTCTCCTCTCTCTGGATGCATTTCTGTCTCCTCATTTCTCTGGATGACCTTCTGTTCTCTTCTCTCTCTGGATCATCTTCTGTTCACTCATCCCTCTGCATTCCTTTCTTTTCTCTCCTCTCTATAGAAGATCTTTTGTTCTCTCATCTCTCTGGATGCCCTTGTTTCCTCTCCTCTCTCTGGATGCCCTTCTGTCTTCTCCTCTCTCTAGATGCCATCTTGTCCTCTCTCTCTCTCTCTCTGGATGCTCTTCTATTTTCTCCTCTATCCGGATGTCCTTAAATCTTCTGTTCTCTCTGGATGCCCTTCTGTTCTCTCCACTCTTCGGATGCCCTTCTGTTCTCTGATCTCTCTGGATGCCCTTCTGTCCTCTCCATTCTTTGGATGACCTTCTGTTCTGTCCCTCTCTCCCGATGCTCTTCTGTTCTCCAGTTCTGTGGATGCCCTTCTGTACTCTTCTCACTCTGGATGCCCTTCTGTTATCTCCTCTCTCTCTATGCCCTTCTGTTCTCTACTCTCTATCGATGCCCTTCTTTTCTCTCCTCTGTCTGGATGCCCTTCTGTACTCTCCTCTCTCTGCATGCCCTGTTGTTCTCTCCTCTCTCCGGATGTCTTTCTGCCCTCTCTTCTCACTGGATGCCCTTCTGTCTTCTCCTCTCTCTGGAAGCCCTTCTGTTCTCTCCTCTCTCCAGATGTACTTCTCTTCTCTCCTCTCTCTGGATGCCATTCTGTCCTCTCCTCAGTCTGCATGCTCTTCTGTCCACTCCTCTCCCAGATGCCCTCTGTTCTCTGCTATCTCTGAATGCCCTTCTGTCTTCTTTTCTCTCTGGATGCCCTTCTGTTCTCTCTATCTGGATTCCCTTCTGGTCTCTCCTCTCTCTGGATGCCCTTCTGTTCTCTCCTCTCTCCAGATGTCCTTCTGTCCTCTCTTTATCTGGATGCCATTCTGTTCTCTGCTCCCCCCTGGATGCCCTTCTGTCTTCTCCTCTCTCTGGATTCCCTTCTGTTCTCTCTTCTCTCCGGATGCCCTTCTGTATTCTCTTCTCTCCAGTTGTCATTTTGTCCTCTCCTCTCTCTGGAGGCCCTTCTGTACTCTCCTCTCTCTGGAAGCCCTTCTGTTCACTCCTCTCTCTGGATGACCTTCTTTTCTCTCCTCTCTCTGGATGCCCTTTTGTCTTCTCTCTCTGGATGCCTTTCTGTTCTCTCCTTTCTCCTGATGCCTTTCTGTCCTCTCATCTCTCTGGATGCCGTTCTGTCTTTTCCTCTCTGTTGATGCCCTTCTGTTCTCTTCTCTCAGGATGCCTTCTTGCTCAACTCTCTTTGGATGCCCTTCTGTCTTCTCCTCTCTCTTGATGCCCTTCTGTCCTCTACTCTCTCTGGATGCCCTTCTGTCCTCTCCACTCTCTGGATTCAATTCTGTCCTTTACCATCTCTAGTTGCCTTTCTGTTCTCTTCTCTCCTGTACTCTCATCTCTCTGCATGCCCTTTTGTCCTCTCCTCTCTCTGGATGCCTTTCAGTCTTCTCCTCTCTCTGTTTGCCTTTCTATTTGGGTCTCTCTCTGGATTCCCTTCTGTTCTCTCCTTTATCTGGATGCCCATCTGTCTTCTCTTCTCTCTGGAGGCCATTCTGTACTCTCCTATCTCTGAATGCCCTTCTGGTCTCTCCTCTCTCTGGATACACATCTGTTCTCTCCTCAATCGATGCCCTTTTGTCTCCTTCTCTCTATGGATGCCTTTCTATTCAGTTCTCTCTCTGGGTTCCCTTCTTTTCTCTCCTCTATCTGGATGCCCGTCTGTCTTCTCTTCTCTCTGGAGGCCCTTCTGTACTCTCCTCTCTCTCAATGCCCTTCTGTTCTCTTCTCTCTCTGGATGCCCATCATTTCTCTCCTCTCTCTGGATGCCCTTCTTTTCTCTTTTTTCTCTGGATACCCTTCTGTCTTTGCCTCTCTCTGGATGCCCTTCTGTTCTCTCCTCTCTCTGGATGCCTTTCTGTCCTCTCATCTCTCTTGATGCCCTTCTGTCCTCTACTCTCTCTGGATGCCCTTCTGTCCTCATCCACTCTCATGATTCACTTCTGTCCTTTACTATCTCTGGTTGTCTTTCTGTTCTCTTCTCTCTATGGATTCTCTCCTGTACTCTCATCTTTCTGCATGCCCTTTTGTACTCTCCTCTCTCTGGATGCCCTTCTGTCTTCTCCTCTCTCTATTTGCCTTTCTATTTGGTTCTCTATCTGGATTCCCTTCTGTTCTCTCCTTTATCTGGATGCCCATCTGTCTTCTCTTCTATCTGGAGGCCATTCTGTACTCTCCTTTCTCTGAATGCTATTCTGGTCTCTCTTCTCTCTGGATGCACATCTGTTCTCTCTTCTCTCTGTATGTCCTTCTGTCTTCTCCTCTCTCTGGATGCCTTTCTATTCAGTTTCTCTCTCTGGATTCCCTACTCTTCTCTCCTCTATCTGGATGCCCTTCTGTCTTCTCCTCTCTCTGGAGGCCCTTCTGTACTCTCCTCTCTCTCAATGCCCTTCTGTTCTCTTCTCTCTCTGGATGCCCATCATTTCTCTCCTCTCTCTAGATGCCCTTCTTTTCTCTCCTCTCTTTGGATACCCTTCTGTCTTCTCCTTTCTCTGGATGCATTTCTGTCTCCTCCTTTCTCTGGATGACCTTCTGTTCTCTTCTCTCTCTGGATGATCTTCTGTTCACATCATCCCTCTGCATTCCTTTCTTTTCTCTCCTCTCTATAGAAGATCTTTTGTTCTCTCATCTCTCTGGATGCCCTTGTTTCCTCTCCTCTCTCTGGATGCCCTTCTGTCTTCTCCTCTCTCTAGATGCCATCTTGTCCTCTCTCTCTCTCTCTGGATGCTCTTCTATTTTCCTCCTCTATCCGGATGTCCTTAAATCTTCTGTTCTCTCTGGATGCCCTTCTGTTCTCTCCACTCTTCGGATGCCCTTCTGTTCTCTGATCTCTCTGGATGCCCTTCTGTCCTCTCCATTCTTTGGATGACCTTCTGTTCTGTCCCTCTCTCCCGATGCTCTTCTGTTCTCCAGTTCTGTGGATGCCCTTCTGTACTCTTCTCACTCTGGATGCCCTTCTGTTATCTCCTCTCTCTCTATGCCCTTCTGTTCTCTACTCTCTATCGATGCCCTTCTTTTCTCTCCTCTGTCTGGATGCCCTTCTGTTTACTCCTCTCTCTGCATGCCCTGTTGTTCTCTTCCTCTCTCCGGATGTCTTTCTGCCCTCTCTTCTCACTGGATGCCCTTCTGTCTTCTCCTCTCTCTGGAAGCCCTTCTGTTCTCTCCTCTCTCCAGATGTACTTCTCTTCTCTCCTCTCTCTGGATGCCATTCTGTCCTCTCCTCAGTCTGCATGCTCTTCTGTCCACTCCTCTCCCCAGATGCCCTCTGTTCTCTGCTATCTCTGAATGCCCTTCTGTCTTCTTTTCTCTCTGGATGCCCTTCTGTTCTCTCTCTCTGGATTCCCTTCTGGTCTCTCCTCTCTCTGGATGCCCTTCTGTTCTCTCCTCTCTCCAGATGTCCTTCTGTCCTCTCTTTATCTGGATGCCATTCTGTTCTCTGCTCCCCCTGGATGCCCTTCTGTCTTCTCCTCTCTCTGGATTCCCTTCTGTTCTCTCCTCTCCTCTCTCCGGATGCCCTTCTGTATTCTCTTCTCTCCAGTTGTCATTTTGTCCTCTCCTCTCTCTGGAGGCCCTTCTGTACTCTCCTCTCTCTGGAAGCCCTTCTGTTCACTCCTCTCTCTGGATGACCTTCTTTTCTCTCCTCTCTCTGGATGCCCTTTTGTCTTCTCTCTCTGGATGCCTTTCTGTTCTCTCCTTTCTCCTGATGCCTTTCTGTCCTCTCATCTCTCTGATGCCCTTCTGTCTTTTCCTCTCTGTTGATGCCCTTCTGTTCTCTTCTCTCAGGATGCCTTCTTGCTCAACTCTCTCTGGATGCCCTTCTGTCTTCTCCTCTCTCTTGATGCCCTTCTGTCCTCTACTCTCTCTGGATGCCCTTCTGTCCTCTCCACTCTCTGGATTCAATTCTGTCCTTTACCATCTCTAGTTGCCTTTCTGTTCTCTTCTCTCCTGTACTCTCATCTCTCTGCAATGCCCTTTTTGTCCTCTCCTCTCTCTGGATGCCTTTCAGTCTTCTCCTCTCTCTGTTTGCCTTTCTATTTGGGTCTCTCTCTGGATTCCCTTCTGTTCTCCTCCTTTATCTGGATGCCCATCTGTCTTCTCTTCTCTCTGGAGGCCATTCTGTACTCTCCTATCTCTGGATGCCATTTCGTCCTCTCCTCTCTCTGGATGCACATCTGTTTCTCATCCTCAATCGATTGCCCTTTTGTCTCCTTCTCTCTATGGATGCCTTTCTATTCAGTTCTCTCTCTGGGTTCCCTTCTTTTCTCTCCTCTATCTGGATGCCCGTCTGTCTTCTCTTCTCTCTGGAGGCCTTCTGTTCTCTCCTCTCTCTCAATGCCTTTCTGTTCTCTTCTCTCTCTGGATGCCCATCATTTCTCTCCTCTCTCTGGATGCCCTTCTTTTCTCTTTTTTCTCTGGATACCCTTCTGTCTTTGCCTCTCTCTGGATGCCCTTCTGTTCTCTCCTCTCTCCTGATGCCTTTCTGTCCTCTCATCTCTCTTGATGCCCTTCTGTCCTCTACTCTCTCTGGATGCCCTTCTGTCCTCTCCACTCTCATGATTCACTTCTGTCCTTTACTATCTCTGGTTGTCTTTCTGTTCTCTTCTCTCTATGGATTCTCTCCTGTACTCTCATCTTTCTGCATGCCCTTTTGTACTCTCCTCTCTCTGGATGCCCTTCTGTCTTCTCCTCTCTCTATTTGCCTTTCTATTTGGTTCTCTATCTGGATTCCCTTCTGTTCTCCTCCTTTATCTGGATGCCCTCTGTCTTCTCTTCTATCTGGAGGCCATTCTGTACTCTCCTTTCTCTGAATGCTATTCTGGTCTCTCTTCTCTCTGGATGCACATCTGTTCTCTCTTCTCTCTGTATGTCCTTCTGTCTTCTCCTCTCTCTGGATGCCTTTCTATTCAGTTCTCTCTCTGGATTCCCTTCTTTTCTCTCCTCTATCTGGATGCCCATCTGTCTTCTCTTCTCTCTGGAGGCCCTTCTGTACTCTCCTCTCTCTCAATGCCCTTCTGTTCTCTTCTCTCTCTGGATGCCCATCATTTCTCTCCTCTCTCTAGATGCCCTTCTTTTCTCTCCTCTCTTTGGATACCCTTCTGTCTTCTCCTTTCTCTGGATGCATTTCTGTCTCCTCCTTTCTCTGGATGACCTTCTGTTCTCTTCTCTCTCTGGATGATCTTCTGTTCACTCATCCCTCTGCATTCCTTTCTTTTCTCTCCTCTCTATAGAAGATCTTTTGTTCTCTCATCTCTCTGGATGCCCTTGTTTCCTCTCCTCTCTCTGGATGCCCTTCTGTCTTCTCCTCTCTCTAGATGCCATCTTGTCCTCTCTCTCTCTCTCTCTGGATGCTCTTCTATTTTCTCCTCTATCCGGATGTCCTTAAATCTTCTGTTCTCTCTGGATGCCCTTCTGTTCTCTCCACTCTTCGGATGCCCTTCTGTTCTCTGATCTCTCTGGATGCCCCTTCTGTCCTCTCCATTCTTTGGATGACCTTCTGTTCTGTCCTCTCTCCCGATGCTCTTCTGTTCTCCAGTTCTGTGGATGCCCTTCTGTACTCTTCTCACTCTGGATGCCCTTCTGTTATCTCCTCTCTCTCTATGCCCTTCTGTTCTCTACTCTCTATCGATGCCCTTCTTTTCTCTCCTCTGTCTGGATGCCCTTCTGTTTACTCCTCTCTCTGCATGCCCTGTTGTTCTCTCCTCTCTCCGGATGTCTTTTCTGCTCTCTCGTCTCTCTTGATGCCCTTTTCTCTACTCCTCTCTCTGCATGCCCTTTTGTTCTCTCCTCTCTCTAGATGCATTTCTCTTCTCTCCTCTCTCTGGATGCCATTCTGTCCTCTCCTAAGTCTGGATGCTCTTCTGTCCACTCCTCTCCCTAGATGCCCTCAGTTCTCTGCTATCTCTGAATGCCCTTCTGTCTTCTTTTCTCTCTGGATGCCCTTCTGTTCTCTTCTCTATCTAGATTCCCTTCTGTTTTTTCCTCTCTCTGTATGGCCTTCTGTTTCTCTCCTCTCTCCAGATGTCCTTCTGTCCTCTCTTTATCTGGATGCCATTCTGTTCTCTGCTCCCCTGGATGCCCTTCTGTCTTCTCCTCTCTCTGGATTCCCTTCTGTTCTCTCTTCTCTCCGGATGCCCTTCTGTATTCTCTTCTCTCCAGTTGTCATTTTGTCCTCTCCTCTCTCTGGAGGCCCTTCTGTACTCTCCTCTCTCTGGAAGCCCTTCTGTTCACTCCTCTCTCTGGATGACCTTCTTTTCTCTCCTCTCTCTGGATGCCCTTTTGTCTTCTCTCTCTGGATGCCTTTCTGTTCTCTCCTTTCTCCTGATGCCTTTCTGTCCTCCTCTCTCTGGATGCCGTTCTGTCTTTTCCTCTCTGTTGATGCCCTTCTGTTCTCTTCTCTCAGGATGCCTTCTTGCTCAACTCTCTTTGGATGCCCTTCTGTCTTCTCCTCTCTCTTGATGCCCTTCTGTCCTCTACTCTCTCTGGATGCCCTTCTGTCCTCTCCACTCTCTGGATTCAATTCTGTCCTTTACCATCTCTAGTTGCCTTTCTGTTCTCTTCTCTCTCCTGTACTCTCATCTCTCTGCATGCCCTTTTGTCCTCTCCTCTCTCTGGATGCCTTTCAGTCTTCTCCTCTCTCTGTTTGCCTTTCTATTTGGGTCTCTCTCTGGATTCCCTTCTGTTCTCTCCTTTATCTGGATGCCCATCTGTCTTCTCTTCTCTCTGGAGGCCATTCTGTACTCTCCTATCTCTGAATGCCCTTCTGGTCTCTCCTCTCTCTGGATACACATCTGTTCTCTCCTCAATCGATGCCCTTTTGTCTCCTTCTCTCTATGGATGCCTTTCTATTCAGTTCTCTCTCTGGGTTCCCTTCTTTTCTCTCCTCTATCTGGATGCCCGTCTGTCTTCTCTTCTCTCTGGAGGCCCTTCTGTACTCTCCTCTCTCTCAATGCCCTTCTGTTCTCTTCTCTCTCTGGATGCCCATCATTTCTCTCCTCTCTCTGGATGCCCTTCTTTTCTCTTTTTTCTCTGGATACCCTTCTGTCTTTGCCTCTCTCTGGATGCCCTTCTGTTCTCTCCTCTCTCCTGATGCCTTTCTGTCCTCTCATCTCTCTTGATGCCCTTCTGTCTTCTCCTTTCTCTGGATGCCTTCTGTCCTCTCCACTCTCATGATTCACTTCTGTCCTTTACTATCTCTGGTTGTCTTTCTGTTCTCTTCTCTCTATGGATTCTCTCCTGTACTCTCATCTTTCTGCATGCCCTTTTGTACTCTCCTCTCTCTGGATGCCCTTCTGTCTTCTCCTCTCTCTATTTGCCTTTCTATTTGGTTCTCTATCTGGATTCCCTTCTGTTCTCCCCTTTATCTGGATGCCCATCTGTCTTCTCTTCTATCTGGAGGCCATTCTGTACTCTCCTTTCTCTGAATGCTATTCTGGTCTCTCTTCTCTCTGGATGCACATCTGTTCTCTCTTCTCTCTGTATGTCCTTCTGTCTTCTCCTCTCTCTGGATGCCTTTCTATTCAGTTCTCTCTCTGGATTCCCTTCTTTTCTCTCCTCTATCTGGATGCCCATCTGTCTTCTCTTCTCTCTGGAGGCCCTTCTGTACTCTCCTCTCTCTCAATGCCCTTCTGTTCTCTTCTCTCTCTGGATGCCCATCATTTCTCTCCTCTCTCTAGATGCCCTTCTTTTCTCTCCTCTCTTTGGATACCCTTCTGTCTTCTCCTTTCTCTGGATGCATTTCTGTCTCCTCCTTTCTCTGGATGACCTTCTGTTCTCTTCTCTCTCTGGATGATCTTCTGTTCACTCATCCCTCTGCATTCCTTTCTTTTCTCTCCTCTCTATAGAAGATCTTTTGTTCTCTCATCTCTCTGGATGCCCTTGTTTCCTCTCCTCTATCCGGATGCCCTTCTGTCTTCTCCTCTCTCTAGATGCCATCTTATCTTCTCCTCTCTCTCTCTCTGGATGCTCTTCTATTTTCTCCTCTATCCGGATGTCCTTAAATCTTCTGTTCTCTCTGGATGCCCTTCTGTTCTCTCCACTCTTCGGATGCCCTTCTGTTCTCTGATCTCTCTGGATGGCCCTTCTGTCCTCTCCATTCTTTGGATGACCTTCTGTTCTGTCCTCTCTCCCGATGCTCTTCTGTTCTCCAGTTCTGTGGATGCCCTTCTGTACTCTTCTCACTCTGGATGCCCTTCTGTTATCTCCTCTCTCTCTATGCCCTTCTGTTCTCTACTCTCTATCGATGCCCTTCTTTTCTCTCCTCTGTCTGGATGCCCTTCTGTTTACTCCTCTCTCTGCATGCCCTGTTGTTCTCATCCTCTCTCCGGATGTCTTTCTGCCCTCTCTTCTCACTGGATGCCCTTCTGTCTTCTCCTCTCTCTGGAAGCCCTTCTGTTCTCTCCTCTCTCCAGATGTACTTCTCTTCTCTCCTCTCTCTGGATGCCATTCTGTCCTCTCCTCAGTCTGCATGCTCTTCTGTCCACTCCTCTCCCCAGATGCCCTCTGTTCTCTGCTATCTCTGAATGCCCTTCTGTCTTCTTTTCTCTCTGGATGCCCTTCTGTTCTCTCTATCTGGATTCCCTTCTGGTCTCTCCTCTCTCTGGATGCCCTTCTGTTCTCTCCTCTCTCCAGATGTCCTTCTGTCCTCTCTTTATCTGGATGCCATTCTGTTCTCTGCTCCCCCTGGATGCCCTTCTGTCTTCTCCTCTCTCTGGATTCCCTTCTGTTCTCTCTTCTCTCCGGATGCCCTTCTGTATTCTCTTCTCTCCAGTTGTCATTTTGTCCTCTCCTCTCTCTGGAGGCCCTTCTGTACTCTCCTCTCTCTGGAAGCCCTTCTGTTCACTCCTCTCTCTGGATGACCTTCTTTTCTCTCCTCTCTCTGGATGCCCTTTTGTCTTCTCTCTCTGGATGCCTTTCTGTTCTCTCCTTTCTCCTGATGCCTTTCTGTCCTCTCATCTCTCTGGATGCCGTTCTGTCTTTTCCTCTCTGTTGATGCCCTTCTGTTCTCTTCTCTCAGGATGCCTTCTTGCTCAACTCTCTTTGGATGCCCTTCTGTCTTCTCCTCTCTCTTGATGCCCTTCTGTCCTCTACTCTCTCTGGATGCCCTTCTGTCCTCTCCACTCTCTGGATTCAATTCTGTCCTTTACCATCTCTAGTTGCCTTTCTGTTCTCTTCTCTCCTGTACTCTCATCTCTCTGCATGCCCTTTTGTCCTCTCCTCTCTCTGGATGCCTTTCAGTCTTCTCCTCTCTCTGTTTGCCTTTCTATTTGGTTCTCTCTCTGGATTCCCTTCTGTTCTCTCCTTTATCTGGATGCCCATCTGTCTTCTCTTCTCTCTGGAGGCCATTCTGTACTCTCCTATCTCTGAATGCCCTTCTGGTCTCTCCTCTCTCTGGATGCACATCTGTTCTCTCCTCAATCGATGCCCTTTTGTCTCCTTCTCTCTATGGATGCCTTTCTATTCAGTTCTCTCTCTGGGTTCCCTTCTTTTCTCTCCTCTATCTGGATGCCCGTCTGTCTTCTCTTCTCTCTGGAGGCCCTTCTGTACTCTCCTCTCTCTCAATGCCCTTCTGTTCTCTTCTCTCTCTGGATGCCCATCATTTCTCTCCTCTCTCTGGATGCCCTTCTTTTCTCTTTTTTCTCTGGATACCCTTCTGTCTTTGCCTCTCTCTGGATGCCCTTCTGTTCTCTCCTCTCTCCTGATGCCTTTCTGTCCTCTCATCTCTCTTGATGCCCTTCTGTCCTCTACTCTCTCTGGATGCCCTTCTGTCCTCTCCACTCTCATGATTCACTTCTGTCCTTTACTATCTCTGGTTGTCTTTCTGTTCTCTTCTCTCTATGGATTCTCTCCTGTACTCTCATCTTTCTGCATGCCCTTTTGTACTCTCCTCTCTCTGGATGCCCTTCTGTCTTCTCCTCTCTCTATTTGCCTTTCTATTTGGTTCTCTATCTGGATTCCCTTCTGTTCTCCCCTTTATCTGGATGCCCATCTGTCTTCTCTTCTATCTGGAGGCCATTCTGTACTCTCCTTTCTCTGAATGCTATTCTGGTCTCTCTTCTCTCTGGATGCACATCTGTTCTCTCTTCTCTCTGTATGTCCTTCTGTCTTCTCCTCTCTCTGGATGCCTTTCTATTCAGTTCTCTCTCTGGATTCCCTTCTTTTCTCTCCTCTATCTGGATGCCCATCTGTCTTCTCTTCTCTCTGGAGGCCCTTCTGTACTCTCCTCTCTCTCAATGCCCTTCTGTTCTCTTCTCTCTCTGGATGCCCATCATTTCTCTCCTCTCTCTAGATGCCCTTCTTTTCTCTCCTCTCTTTGGATACCCTTCTGTCTTCTCCTTTCTCTGGATGCATTTCTGTCTCCTCCTTTCTCTGGATGACCTTCTGTTCTCTTCTCTCTCTGGATGATCTTCTGTTCACTCATCCCTCTGCATTCCTTTCTTTTCTCTCCTCTCTATAGAAGATCTTTTGTTCTCTCATCTCTCTGGATGCCCTTGTTTCCTCTCCTCTCTCTGGATGCCCTTCTGTCTTCTCCTCTCTCTAGATGCCATCTTGTCCTCTCTCTCTCTCTCTGGATGCTCTTCTATTTTCTCCTCTATCCGGATGTCCTTAAATCTTCTGTTCTCTCTGGATGCCCTTCTGTTCTCTCCACTCTTCGGATGCCCTTCTGTTCTCTGATCTCTCTGGATGCCCTTCTGTCCTCTCCATTCTTTGGATGACCTTCTGTTCTGTCCTCTCTCCCGATGCTCTTCTGTTCTCCAGTTCTGTGGATGCCCTTCTGTACTCTTCTCACTCTGGATGCCCTTCTGTTATCTCCTCTCTCTCTATGCCCTTCTGTTCTCTACTCTCTATCGATGCCCTTCTTTTCTCTCCTCTGTCTGGATGCCCTTCTGTTTACTCCTCTCTCTGCATGCCCTGTTGTTCTCTCCTCTCTCCGGATGTCTTTCTGCCCTCTCTTCTCACTGGATGCCCTTCTGTCTTCTCCTCTCTCTGGAAGCCCTTCTGTTCTCTCCTCTCTCCAGATGTACTTCTCTTCTCTCCTCTCTCTGGATGCCATTCTGTCCTCTCCTCAGTCTGCATGCTCTTCTGTCCACTCCTCTCCCCAGATGCCCTCTGTTCTCTGCTATCTCTGAATGCCCTTCTGTCTTCTTTTCTCTCTGGATGCCCTTCTGTTCTCTCTATCTGGATTCCCTTCTGGTCTCTCCTCTCTCTGGATGCCCTTCTGTTCTCTCCTCTCTCCAGATGTCCTTCTGTCCTCTCTTTATCTGGATGCCATTCTGTTCTCTGCTCCCCCTGGATGCCCTTCTGTCTTCTCCTCTCTCTGGATTCCCTTCTGTTCTCTCTTCTCTCCGGATGCCCTTCTGTATTCTCTTCTCTCCAGTTGTCATTTTGTCCTCTCCTCTCTCTGGAGGCCCTTCTGTACTCTCCTCTCTCTGGAAGCCCTTCTGTTCACATCCCTCTCTCTGGATGACCTTCTTTTCTCTCCTCTCTCTGGATGCCCTTTTGTCTTCTCTCTCTGGATGCCTTTCTGTTCTCTCCTTTCTCCTGATGCCTTTCTGTCCTCTCATCTCTCTGGATGCCGTTCTGTCTTTTCCTCTCTGTTGATGCCCTTCTGTTCTCTTCTCTCAGGATGCCTTCTTGCTCAACTCTCTTTGGATGCCCTTCTGTCTTCTCCTCTCTCTTGATGCCCTTCTGTCCTCTACTCTCTCTGGATGCCCTTCTGTCCTCTCCACTCTCTGGATTCAATTCTGTCCTTTACCATCTCTAGTTGCCTTTCTGTTCTCTTCTCTCCTGTACTCTCATCTCTCTGCATGCCCTTTTGTCCTCTCCTCTCTCTGGATGCCTTTCAGTCTTCTCCTCTCTCTGTTTGCCTTTCTATTTGGGTCTCTCTCTGGATTCCCTTCTGTTCTCTCCTTTATCTGGATGCCCATCTGTCTTCTCTTCTCTCTGGAGGCCATTCTGTACTCTCCTATCTCTGAATGCCCTTCTGGTCTCTCCTCTCTCTGGATACACATCTGTTCTCTCCTCAATCGATGCCCTTTTGTCTCCTTCTCTCTATGGATGCCTTTCTATTCAGTTCTCTCTCTGGGTTCCCTTCTTTTCTCTCCTCTATCTGGATGCCCGTCTGTCTTCTCTTCTCTCTGGAGGCCCTTCTGTACTCTCCTCTCTCTCAATGCCCTTCTGTTCTCTTCTCTCTCTGGATGCCCATCATTTCTCTCCTCTCTCTGGATGCCCTTCTTTTCTCTTTTTTTCTCTGGATACCCTTCTGTCTTTGCCTCTCTCTGGATGCCCTTCTGTTCTCTCCTCTCTCCTGATGCCTTTCTGTCCTCTCATCTCTCTTGATGCCCTTCTGTCCTCTACTCTCTCTGGATGCCCTTCTGTCCTCTCCACTCTCATGATTCACTTCTGTCCTTTACTATCTCTGGTTGTCTTTCTGTTCTCTTCTCTCTATGGATTCTCTCCTGTACTCTCATCTTTCTGCATGCCCTTTTGTACTCTCCTCTCTCTGGATGCCCTTCTGTCTTCTCCTCTCTCTATTTGCCTTTCTATTTGGTTCTCTATCTGGATTCCCTTCTGTTCTCCCCTTTATCTGGATGCCCATCTGTCTTCTCTTCTATCTGGAGGCCATTCTGTACTCTCCTTTCTCTGAATGCTATTCTGGTCTCTCTTCTCTCTGGATGCACATCTGTTCTCTCTTCTCTCTGTATGTCCTTCTGTCTTCTCCTCTCTCTGGATGCCTTTCTATTCAGTTCTCTCTCTGGATTCCCTTCTTTTCTCTCCTCTATCTGGATGCCCATCTGTCTTCTCTTCTCTCTGGAGGCCCTTCTGTACTCTCCTCTCTCTCAATGCCCTTCTGTTCTCTTCTCTCTCTGGATGCCCATCATTTCTCTCCTCTCTCTAGATGCCCTTCTTTTCTCTCCTCTCTTTGGATACCCTTCTGTCTTCTCCTTTCTCTGGATGCATTTCTGTCTCCTCCTTTCTCTGGATGACCTTCTGTTCTCTTCTCTCTCTGGATGATCTTCTGTTCACTCATCCCTCTGCATTCCTTTCTTTTCTCTCCTCTCTATAGAAGATCTTTTGTTCTCTCATCTCTCTGGATGCCCTTGTTTCCTCTCCTCTCTCTGGATGCCCTTCTGTCTTCTCCTCTCTCTAGATGCCATCTTGTCCTCTCTCTCTCTCTCTGGATGCTCTTCTATTTTCTCCTCTATCCGGATGTCCTTAAATCTTCTGTTCTCTCTGGATGCCCTTCTGTTCTCTCCTCTCTTCGGATGCCCTTCTGTTCTCTGATCTCTCTGGATGCCCTTCTGTCCTCTCCATTCTTTGGATGACCTTCTGTTCTGTCCTCTCTCCCGATGCTCTTCTGTTCTCCAGTTCTGTGGATGCCCTTCTGTACTCTTCTCACTCTGGATGCCCTTCTGTTATCTCCTCTCTCTCTATGCCCTTCTGTTCTCTACTCTCTATCGATGCCCTTCTTTTCTCTCCTCTGTCTGGATGCCCTTCTGTTTACTCCTCTCTCTGCATGCCCTGTTGTTCTCTCCTCTCTCCGGATGTCTTTCTGCCCTCTCTTCTCACTGGATGCCCTTCTGTCTTCTCCTCTCTCTGGAAGCCCTTCTGTTCTCTCCTCTCTCCAGATGTACTTCTCTTCTCTCCTCTCTCTGGATGCCATTCTGTCCTCTCCTCAGTCTGCATGCTCTTCTGTCCACTCCTCTCCCCAGATGCCCTCTGTTCTCTGCTATCTCTGTATGCCCTTCTGTCTTCTTTTCTCTCTGGATGCCCTTCTGTTCTCTCTATCTGGATTCCCTTCTGGTCTCTCCTCTCTCTGGATGCCCTTCTGTTCTCTCCTCTCTCCAGATGTCCTTCTGTCCTCTCTTTATCTGGATGCCATTCTGTTCTCTGCTCCCCCTGGATGCCCTTCTGTCTTCTCCTCTCTCTGGATTCCCTTCTGTTCTCTCTTCTCTCCGGATGCCCTTCTGTATTCTCTTCTCTCCAGTTGTCATTTTGTCCTCTCCTCTCTCTGGAGGCCCTTCTGTACTCTCCTCTCTCTGGAAGCCCTTCTGTTCACTCCTCTCTCTGGATGACCTTCTTTTCTCTCCTCTCTCTGGATGCCCTTTTGTCTTCTCTCTCTGGATGCCTTTCTGTTCTCTCCTTTCTCCTGATGCCTTTCTGTCCTCTCATCTCTCTGGATGCCGTTCTGTCTTTTCCTCTCTGTTGATGCCCTTCTGTTCTCTTCTCTCAGGATGCCTTCTTGCTCAACTCTCTTTGGATGCCCTTCTGTCTTCTCCTCTCTCTTGATGCCCTTCTGTCCTCTACTCTCTCTGGATGCCCTTCTGTCCTCTCCACTCTCTGGATTCAATTCTGTCCTTTACCATCTCTAGTTGCCTTTCTGTTCTCTTCTCTCCTGTACTCTCATCTCTCTGCATGCCCTTTTGTCCTCTCCTCTCTCTGGATGCCTTTCAGTCTTCTCCTCTCTCTGTTTGCCTTTCTATTTGGGTCTCTCTCTGGATTCCCTTCTGTTCTCTCCTTTATCTGGATGCCCATCTGTCTTCTCTTCTCTCTGGAGGCCATTCTGTACTCTCCTATCTCTGAATGCCCTTCTGGTCTCTCCTCTCTCTGGATACACATCTGTTCTCTCCTCAATCGATGCCCTTTTGTCTCCTTCTCTCTATGGATGCCTTTCTATTCAGTTCTCTCTCTGGGTTCCCTTCTTTTCTCTCCTCTATCTGGATGCCCGTCTGTCTTCTCTTCTCTCTGGAGGCCCTTCTGTACTCTCCTCTCTCTCAATGCCCTTCTGTTCTCTTCTCTCTCTGGATGCCCATCATTTCTCTCCTCTCTCTGGATGCCCTTCTTTTCTCTTTTTTCTCTGGATACCCTTCTGTCTTTGCCTCTCTCTGGATGCCCTTCTGTTCTCTCCTCTCTCCTGATGCCTTTCTGTCCTCTCATCTCTCTTGATGCCCTTCTGTCCTCTACTCTCTCTGGATGCCCTTCTGTCCTCTCCACTCTCATGATTCACTTCTGTCCTTTACTATCTCTGGTTGTCTTTCTGTTCTCTTCTCTCTATGGATTCTCTCCTGTACTCTCATCTTTCTGCATGCCCTTTTGTACTCTCCTCTCTCTGGATGCCCTTCTGTCTTCTCCTCTCTCTATTTGCCTTTCTATTTGGTTCTCTATCTGGATTCCCTTCTGTTCTCCCCTTTATCTGGATGCCCATCTGTCTTCTCTTCTATCTGGAGGCCATTCTGTACTCTCCTTTCTCTGAATGCTATTCTGGTCTCTCTTCTCTCTGGATGCACATCTGTTCTCTCTTCTCTCTGTATGTCCTTCTGTCTTCTCCTCTCTCTGGATGCCTTTCTATTCAGTTCTCTCTCTGGATTCCCTTCTTTTCTCTCCTCTATCTGGATGCCCATCTGTCTTCTCTTCTCTCTGGAGGCCCTTCTGTACTCTACTCTCTCTCAATGCCCTTCTGTTCTCTTCTCTCTCTGGATGCCCATCATTTCTCTCCTCTCTCTAGATGCCCTTCTTTTCTCTCCTCTCTTTGGATACCCTTCTGTCTTCTCCTTTCTCTGGATGCATTTCTGTCTCCTCCTTTCTCTGGATGACCTTCTGTTCTCTTCTCTCTCTGGATGATCTTCTGTTCACTCATCCCTCTGCATTCCTTTCTTTTCTCTCCTCTCTATAGAAGATCTTTTGTTCTCTCATCTCTCTGGATGCCCTTGTTTCCTCTCCTCTCTCTGGATGCCCTTCTGTCTTCTCCTCTCTCTAGATGCCATCTTGTCCTCTCTCTCTCTCTCTGGATGCTCTTCTATTTTCTCCTCTATCCGGATGTCCTTAAATCTTCTGTTCTCTCTGGATGCCCTTCTGTTCTCTCCACTCTTCGGATGCCCTTCCTTTTGCCTTCTCCATTCTTTGGATGACCTTCTGTTCTGTCCTCTCTCCCGATGCTCTTCTGTTCTCCAGTTCTGTGGATGCCCTTCTGTACTCTTCTCACTCTGGATGCCCTTCTGTTCTCTCCTCTCTCTCTATGCCCTTCTGTTCTCTACTCTCTATCGATGCCCTTCTTTTCTCTCCTCTGTCTGGATGCCCTTCTGTTTACTCCTCTCTCTGCATGCCCTGTTGTTCTCTCCTCTCTCCGGATGTCTTTCTGCCCTCTCTTCTCACTGGATGCCCTTCTGTCTTCTCCTCTCTCTGGATGCCCTTCTGTTTTGCTCTCTAACTGGATGTACTTCTCTTCTCTCCTCTCTCTGGATGCCATTCTGTCCTCTCCTCAGTCTGCATGCTCTTCTGTCCACTCCTCTCCCCAGATGCCCTCTGTTCTCTGCTATCTCTGAATGCCCTTCTGTCTTCTTTTCTCTCTGGATGCCCTTCTGTTCTCTCTATCTGGATTCCCTTCTGGTCTCTCCTCTCTCTGGATGCCCTTCTGTTCTCTCCTCTCTCCAGATGTCCTTCTGTCCTCTCTTTATCTGGATGCCATTCTGTTCTCTGCTCCCCCTGGATGCCCTTCTGTCTTCTCCTCTCTCTGGATTCCCTTCTGTTCTCTCTTCCCTCCGGATGCCCTTCTGTATTCTCTTCTCTCCAGTTGTCATTTTGTCCTCTCCTCTCTCTGGAGGCCCTTCTGTACTCTCCTCTCTCTGGAAGCCCTTCTGTTCACTCCTCTCTCTGGATGACCTTCTTTTCTCTCCTCTCTCTGGATGCCCTTTTGTCTTCTCTCTCTGGATGCCTTTCTGTTCTCTCCTTTCTCCTGATGCCTTTCTGTCCTCTCATCTCTCTGGATGCCGTTCTGTCTTTTCCTCTCTGTTGATGCCCTTCTGTTCTCTTCTCTCAGGATGCCTTCTTGCTCAACTCTCTTTGGATGCCCTTCTGTCTTCTCCTCTCTCTTGATGCCCTTCTGTCCTCTACTCTCTCTGGATGCCCTTCTGTCCTCTCCACTCTCTGGATTCAATTCTGTCCTTTACCATCTCTAGTTGCCTTTCTGTTCTCTTCTCTCCTGTACTCTCATCTCTCTGCATGCCCTTTTGTCCTCTCCTCTCTCTGGATGCCTTTCAGTCTTCTCCTCTCTCTGTTTGCCTTTCTATTTGGGTCTCTCTCTGGATTCCCTTCTGTTCTCTCCTTTATCTGGATGCCCATCTGTCTTCTCTTCTCTCTGGAGGCCATTCTGTACTCTCCTATCTCTGAATGCCCTTCTGGTCTCTCCTCTCTCTGGATACACATCTGTTCTCTCCTCAATCGATGCCCTTTTGTCTCCTTCTCTCTATGGATGCCTTTCTATTCAGTTCTCTCTCTGGGTTCCCTTCTTTTCTCTCCTCTATCTGGATGCCCGTCTGTCTTCTCTTCTCTCTGGAGGCCCTTCTGTACTCTCCTCTCTCTCAATGCCCTTCTGTTCTCTTCTCTCTCTGGATGCCCATCATTTCTCTCCTCTCTCTGGATGCCCTTCTTTTCTCTTTTTTCTCTGGATACCCTTCTGTCTTTGCCTCTCTCTGGATGCCCTTCTGTTCTCTCCTCTCTCCTGATGCCTTTCTGTCCTCTCATCTCTCTTGATGCCCTTCTGTCCTCTACTCTCTCTGGATGCCCTTCTGTCCTCTCCACTCTCATGATTCACTTCTGTCCTTTACTATCTCTGGTTGTCTTTCTGTTCTCTTCTCTCTATGGATTCTCTCCTGTACTCTCATCTTTCTGCATGCCCTATTGTACTCTCCTCTCTCTTGATGCCCTTCTGTCTTCTCCTTTCTCTATTTGCCTTTCTATTTGGTTCTCTATCTGGATTCCCTTCTGTTCTCCCCTTTATCTGGATGCCCATCTGTCTTCTCTTCTATCTGGAGGCCATTCTGTACTCTCCTTTCTCTGAATGCTATTCTGGTCTCTCTTCTCTCTGGATGCACATCTGTTCTCTCTTCTCTCTGTATGTCCTTCTGTCTTCTCCTCTCTCTGGATGCCTTTCTATTCAGTTCTCTCTCTGGATTCCCTTCTTTTCTCTCCTCTATCTGGATGCCCATCTGTCTTCTCTTCTCTCTGGAGGCCCTTCTGTACTCTCCTCTCTCTCAATGCCCTTCTGTTCTCTTCTCTCTCTGGATGCCCATCATTTCTCTCCTCTCTCTAGATGCCCTTCTTTTCTCTCCTCTCTTTGGATACCCTTCTGTCTTCTCCTTTCTCTGGATGCATTTCTGTCTCCTCCTTTCTCTGGATGACCTTCTGTTCTCTTCTCTCTCTGGATGATCTTCTGTTCACTCATCCCTCTGCATTCCTTTCTTTTCTCTCCTCTCTATAGAAGATCTTTTGTTCTCTCATCTCTCTGGATGCCCTTGTTTCCTCTCCTCTCTCTGGATGCCCTTCTGTCTTCTCCTCTCTCTAGATGCCATCTTGTCCTCTCTCTCTCTCTCTGGATGCTCTTCTATTTTCTCCTCTATCCGGATGTCCTTAAATCTTCTGTTCTCTCTGGATGCCCTTCTGTTCTCTCCACTCTTCGGATGCCCTTCTGTTCTCTGAACTCTCTGGATGCCCTTCTGTCCTCTCCATTCTTTGGATGACCTTCTGTTCTGTCCTCTCTCCCGATGCTCTTCTGTTCTCCAGTTCTGTGGATGCCCTTCTGTACTCTTCTCACTCTGGATGCCCTTCTGTTATCTCCTCTCTCTCTATGCCCTTCTGTTCTCTACTCTCTATCGATGCCCTTCTTTTCTCTCCTCTGTCTGGATGCCCTTCTGTTTACTCCTCTCTCTGCATGCCCTGTTGTTCTCTCCTCTCTCCGGATGTCTTTCTGCCCTCTCTTCTCACTGGATGCCCTTCTGTCTTCTCCTCTCTCTGGAAGCCCTTCTGTTCTCTCCTCTCTCCAGATGTACTTCTCTTCTCTCCTCTCTCTGGATGCCATTCTGTCCTCTCCTCAGTCTGCATGCTCTTCTGTCCACTCCTCTCCCCAGATGCCCTCTGTTCTCTGCTATCTCTGAATGCCCTTCTGTCTTCTTTTCTCTCTGGATGCCCTTCTGTTCTCTCTATCTGGATTCCCTTCTGTTCTCTCCTCTCTCTGGATGCCCTTCTGTTCTCTCCTCTCTCCAGATGTCCTTCTGTCCTCTCTTTATCTGGATGCCATTCTGTTCTCTGCTCCCCCTGGATGCCCTTCTGTCTTCTCCTCTCTCTGGATTCCCTTCTGTTCTCTCTTCCCTCCGGATGCCCTTCTGTATTCTCTTCTCTCCAGTTGTCATTTTGTCCTCTCCTCTCTCTGGAGGCCCTTCTGTACTCTCCTCTCTCTGGAAGCCCTTCTGTTCACTCCTCTCTCTGGATGACCTTCTTTTCTCTCCTCTCTCTGGATGCCCTTTTGTCTTCTCTCTCTGGATGCCTTTCTGTTCTCTCCTTTCTCCTGATGCCTTTCTGTCCTCTCATCTCTCTGGATGCCGTTCTGTCTTTTCCTCTCTGTTGATGCCCTTCTGTTCTCTTCTCTCAGGATGCCTTCTTGCTCAACTCTCTTTGGATGCCCTTCTGTCTTCTCCTCTCTCTTGATGCCCTTCTGTCCTCTACTCTCTCTGGATGCCCTTCTGTCCTCTCCACTCTCTGGATTCAATTCTGTCCTTTACCATCTCTAGTTGCCTTTCTGTTCTCTTCTCTCCTGTACTCTCATCTCTCTGCATGCCCTTTTGTCCTCTCCTCTCTCTGGATGCCTTTCAGTCTTCTCCTCTCTCTGTTTGCCTTTCTATTTGGGTCTCTCTCTGGATTCCCTTCTGTTCTCTCCTTTATCTGGATGCCCATCTGTCTTCTCTTCTCTCTGGAGGCCATTCTGTACTCTCCTATCTCTGAATGCCCTTCTGGTCTCTCCTCTCTCTGGATACACATCTGTTCTCTCCTCAATCGATGCCCTTTTGTCTCCTTCTCTCTATGGATGCCTTTCTATTCAGTTCTCTCTCTGGGTTCCCTTCTTTTCTCTCCTCTATCTGGATGCCCGTCTGTCTTCTCTTCTCTCTGGAGGCCCTTCTGTACTCTCCTCTCTCTCAATGCCCTTCTGTTCTCTTCTCTCTCTGGATGCCCATCATTTCTCTCCTCTCTCTGGATGCCCTTCTTTTCTCTTTTTTCTCTGGATACCCTTCTGTCTTTGCCTCTCTCTGGATGCCCTTCTGTTCTCTTCCTCTCTCCTGATGCCTTTCTGTCCTCTCATCTCTCTTGATGCCCTTCTGTCCTCTACTCTCTCTGGATGCCCTTCTGTCCTCTCCACTCTCATGATTCACTTCTGTCCTTTACTATCTCTGGTTGTCTTTCTGTTCTCTTCTCTCTATGGATTCTCTCCTGTACTCTCATCTTTCTGCATGCCCTTTTGTACTCTCCTCTCTCTGGATGCCCTTCTGTCTTCTCCTCTCTCTATTTGCCTTTCTATTTGGTTCTCTATCTGGATTCCCTTCTGTTCTCCCCTTTATCTGGATGCCCATCTGTCTTCTCTTCTATCTGGAGGCCATTCTGTACTCTCCTTTCTCTGAATGCTATTCTGGTCTCTCTTCTCTCTGGATGCACATCTGTTCTCTCTTCTCTCTGTATGTCCTTCTGTCTTCTCCTCTCTCTGGATGCCTTTCTATTCAGTTCTCTCTCTGGATTCCCTTCTTTTCTCTCCTCTATCTGGATGCCCATCTGTCTTCTCTTCTCTCTGGAGGCCCTTCTGTACTCTCCTCTCTCTCAATGCCCTTCTGTTCTCTTCTCTCTCTGGATGCCCATCATTTCTCTCCTCTCTCTAGATGCCCTTCTTTTCTCTCCTCTCTTTGGATACCCTTCTGTCTTCTCCTTTCTCTGGATGCATTTCTGTCTCCTCCTTTCTCTGGATGACCTTCTGTTCTCTTCTCTCTCTGGATGATCTTCTGTTCACTCATCCCTCTGCATTCCTTTCTTTTCTCTCCTCTCTATAGAAGATCTTTTGTTCTCTCATCTCTCTGGATGCCCTTGTTTCCTCTCCTCTCTCTGGATGCCCTTCTGTCTTCTCCTCTCTCTAGATGCCATCTTGTCCTCTCTCTCTCTCTCTGGATGCTCTTCTATTTTCTCCTCTATCCGGATGTCCTTAAATCTTCTGTTCTCTCTGGATGCCCTTCTGTTCTCTCCACTCTTCGGATGCCCTTCTGTTCTCTGAACTCTCTGGATGCCCTTCTGTCCTCTCCATTCTTTGGATGACCTTCTGTTCTGTCCTCTCTCCCGATGCTCTTCTGTTCTCCAGTTCTGTGGATGCCCTTCTGTACTCTTCTCACTCTGGATGCCCTTCTGTTATCTCCTCTCTCTCTATGCCCTTCTGTTCTCTACTCTCTATCGATGCCCTTCTTTTCTCTCCTCTGTCTGGATGCCCTTCTGTTTACTCCTCTCTCTGCATGCCCTGTTGTTCTCTCCTCTCTCCGGATGTCTTTCTGCCCTCTCTTCTCACTGGATGCCCTTCTGTCTTCTCCTCTCTCTGGAAGCCCTTCTGTTCTCTCCTCTCTCCAGATGTACTTCTCTTCTCTCCTCTCTCTGGATGCCATTCTGTCCTCTCCTCAGTCTGCATGCTCTTCTGTCCACTCCTCTCCCCAGATGCCCTCTGTTCTCTGCTATCTCTGAATGCCCTTCTGTCTTCTTTTCTCTCTGGATGCCCTTCTGTTCTCTCTATCTGGATTCCCTTCTGGTCTCTCCTCTCTCTGGATGCCCTTCTGTTCTCTCCTCTCTCCAGATGTCCTTCTGTCCTCTCTTTATCTGGATGCCATTCTGTTCTCTGCTCCCCCTGGATGCCCTTCTGTCTTCTCCTCTCTCTGGATTCCCTTCTGTTCTCTCTTCCCTCCGGATGCCCTTCTGTATTCTCTTCTCTCCAGTTGTCATTTTGTCCTCTCCTCTCTCTGGAGGCCCTTCTGTACTCTCCTCTCTCTGGAAGCCCTTCTGTTCACTCCTCTCTCTGGATGACCTTCTTTTCTCTCCTCTCTCTGGATGCCCTTTTGTCTTCTCTCTCTGGATGCCTTTCTGTTCTCTCCTTTCTCCTGATGCCTTTCTGTCCTCTCATCTCTCTGGATGCCGTTCTGTCTTTTCCTCTCTGTTGATGCCCTTCTGTTCTCTTCTCTCAGGATGCCTTCTTGCTCAACTCTCTTTGGATGCCCTTCTGTCTTCTCCTCTCTCTTGATGCCCTTCTGTCCTCTACTCTCTCTGGATGCCCTTCTGTCCTCTCCACTCTCTGGATTCAATTCTGTCCTTTACCATCTCTAGTTGCCTTTCTGTTCTCTTCTCTCCTGTACTCTCATCTCTCTGCATGCCCTTTTGTCCTCTCCTCTCTCTGGATGCCTTTCAGTCTTCTCCTCTCTCTGTTTGCCTTTCTATTTGGGTCTCTCTCTGGATTCCCTTCTGTTCTCTCCTTTATCTGGATGCCCATCTGTCTTCTCTTCTCTCTGGAGGCCATTCTGTACTCTCCTATCTCTGAATGCCCTTCTGGTCTCTCCTCTCTCTGGATACACATCTGTTCTCTCCTCAATCGATGCCCTTTTGTCTCCTTCTCTCTATGGATGCCTTTCTATTCAGTTCTCTCTCTGGGTTCCCTTCTTTTCTCTCCTCTATCTGGATGCCCGTCTGTCTTCTCTTCTCTCTGGAGGCCCTTCTGTACTCTCCTCTCTCTCAATGCCCTTCTGTTCTCTTCTCTCTCTGGATGCCCATCATTTCTCTCCTCTCTCTGGATGCCCTTCTTTTCTCTTTTTTCTCTGGATACCCTTCTGTCTTTGCCTCTCTCTGGATGCCCTTCTGTTCTCTCCTCTCTCCTGATGCCTTTCTGTCCTCTCATCTCTCTTCATGCCCTTCTGTCCTCTACTCTCTCTGGATGCCCTTCTGTCCTCTCCACTCTCATGATTCACTTCTGTCCTTTACTATCTCTGGTTGTCTTTCTGTTCTCTTCTCTCTCTATGGATTCTCTCCTGTACTCTCATCTTTCTGCATGCCCTTTTGTACTCTCCTCTCTCTGGATGCCCTTCTGTCTTCTCCTCTCTCTATTTGCCTTTCTATTTGGTTCTCTATCTGGATTCCCTTCTGTTCTCCCCTTTATCTGGATGCCCATCTGTCTTCTCTTCTATCTGGAGGCCATTCTGTACTCTCCTTTCTCTGAATGCTATTCTGGTCTCTCTTCTCTCTGGATGCACATCTGTTCTCTCTTCTCTCTGTATGTCCTTCTGTCTTCTCCTCTCTCTGGATGCCTTTCTATTCAGTTCTCTCTCTGGATTCCCTTCTTTTCTCTCCTCTATCTGGATGCCCATCTGTCTTCTCTTCTCTCTGGAGGCCCTTCTGTACTCTCCTCTCTCTCAATGCCCTTCTGTTCTCTTCTCTCTCTGGATGCCCATCATTTCTCTCCTCTCTCTAGATGCCCTTCTTTTCTCTCCTCTCTTTGGATACCCTTCTGTCTTCTCCTTTCTCTGGATGCATTTCTGTCTCCTCCTTTCTCTGGATGACCTTTCTCTCTCTGGATGATCTTCTGTTCACTCATCCCTCTGCATTCCTTTTCTTTTCTCTCCTCTCTATAGAAGATCTTTTGTTCTCTCATCTCTCTGGATGCCTTGTTTCCTCTCCTCTCTCTGGATGCCCTTCTGTCTTCTCCTCTCTCTAGATGCCATCTTGTCCTCTCTCTCTCTCTCTGGATGCTCTTCTATTTTCTCCTCTATCCGGATGTCCTTAAATCTTCTGTTCTCTCTGGATGCCCTTCTGTTCTCTCCACTCTTCGGATGCCCTTCTGTTCTCTGATCTCTCTGGATGCCCTTCTGTCCTCTCCATTCTTTGGATGACCTTCTGTTCTGTCCTCTCTCCCGATGCTCTTCTGTTCTCCAGTTCTGTGGATGCCCTTCTGTACTCTTCTCACTCTGGATGCCCTTCTGTTATCTCCTCTCTCTCTATGCCCTTCTGTTCTCTACTCTCTATCGATGCCCTTCTTTTCTCTCCTCTGTCTGGATGCCCTTCTGTTTACTCCTCTCTCTGCATGCCCTGTTGTTCTCTCCTCTCTCCGGATGTCTTTCTGCCCTCTCTTCTCACTGGATGCCCTTCTGTCTTCTCCTCTCTCTGGAAGCCCTTCTGTTCTCTCCTCTCTCCAGATGTACTTCTCTTCTCTCCTCTCTCTGGATGCCATTCTGTCCTCTCCTCAGTCTGCATGCTCTTCTGTCCACTCCTCTCCCCAGATGCCCTCTGTTCTCTGCTATCTTTGAATGCCCTTCTGTCTTCTTTTCTCTCTGGATGCCCTTCTGTTCTCTCTATCTGGATTCCCTTCTGGTCTCTCCTCTCTCTGGATGCCCTTCTGTTCTCTCTCTCTCCGGATGCCCTTCTGTTCTCTCCTCTCTCTGGATTTTCTTCTGTCTTCTCCTCTCTCTGGATGCCCTTCTGTTCTCTTCTCTCTGGGTGCTCTTCTGTGCTCACCTCTCTATGGATGCCATTCTGTTCTGTCTTCACTATGGATGCCCTTCTGTTTTCTCCTCTCTCTATGCCCTTCTGTTCTCTACTATCTCTCGATGCCCTTATTTTCTCTCCTCTCTCTGGATGCCTTCTGTTTTCTCCTCTTTCTGTATGCCTTTTTGTTCTCTCCTCTCTCCGGATGTCTTTCTGCCCTCTCCTCTCTCTGGATGCCCTTCTGTCTTCTCCTCTTTCTGGATGCCCTTCTGTTCTCTTCTCTGGGGATGCTCTTCTCTGCTCACCTCTCTATGGATATCCTTCTGTTCTGTCTTCTCTCTTGTTGTTCTTCTGTTTTCTCCTCTCTCTGGAGGACCTTATGTCTTCTCCTCTCTCTGGATGCCCTTTGGTCATCTTTTCTCTCTGGATGCCTTTCTGTCTTCTCCTCTCTCTGGATGCCCTTCTGTTCTGTCCTCTCTTTGGATGCCCTTCTGTTCTCTCCTCTCTCCAGATGTCCTTATAGATTCTCTCCCTGGATGCCCTTTGGTCTTCTCCTCTCTCTGGATGCCCTTCTGATCTCTCCTCACTCCAGATGCTCTTCTGTCCTCTGATCTCTCTGGATGCCCTTTTGTCTTTTCCTCTCTCCAGATACCCTTCTGTGTTCTACTCTCTCTGGTTGCCTTTCTGTTCTGTTTTCTCTATGGATTCTCTCCTGTACCCTCATCTCTCTGGATGCCCTTCTGTTCTCTCCTCTCACTGAATGCCCTTCTATCTACTCCGCTCTCTGGATGCCCGTCTCTTCTCTGTTCTCTCTGGATGCCCTTCAGTATTCTCCTCTCTCTGGATGCCCTTCTGTTCTCTCGTCTCTCTGGGTGGCCTTAATTTCTCTCTTCTATCTGGATTCCCTTCTGTCCTCTCTTCTCTCCAGATGCCCTTCTGTCCTCTCCTATCACTGTATGCCCTTCTGTCTTCTTTTACCTCTGGATGCCCTTCTGTACTCTCCTATCTCTGAATTCCCATCTGTACTCTCCTCTTTCTGGATGCCCTTCTGTTCTCTCCTCTCTCCAGATGCCCTTCTGTCTTCTCCTCTCTCTGCATGCCCTTTGGCTCTCTCCTGTCTCTGGATGCCCTTCTGTTCTCTCCTCTCTTTGGATGACCTTCTGTCTTCTCTTCTCTCCTGATGCCCTTCTGTTCTTTCCTCTCTCCGAATGCCCTTCTGTTCTCTCCCCTCTCTGTATTCACTCTGTCTTCTCCTTCTCTGGATACCCTTCTCTTCTCTCCTCTGTCTAGCTGCCCTTCTGTTCTCTCCTCTATCTAGATTCCCTTCTGTCTTCTCCACTATCTGTATGGCCTTCTTTTCTCTTTTCTGTGGATGCCCTTCTGACCTCTCCTCTCTCTGGATGCCTTCTTTTCTCTCTTCTCTCTGGAGTCCATTCTGTACTCTTCTCTCTCTGGAAGACCTTCTGTCTTCTCCTATCTCCTGATGCCCTTCTGTCTTCTCCTCTTTATGGATATCTTCTTTTCTCTCCTCTCTCTACATGCCCTTCTGTCCTCTATTCTCTCTGGATGCCCTTATGTTCTCTCCTCTCGCTGGATGTTCTTCTGTCTTCTACTCTCTCTGGATACCGTTGTATTCTCTACTCTCCCTGGATGCCCTTCTGTATTCTCTTATCTCTGGATTTCCTTCTGTCTTCTCCTCTCTTTGGATGCCCTTCTGTTCTCTCCTTTTTCTGGATGCCCTTCTGTTCTCTCCTCTCTTTGGAGGCCCTTCTGTCTTCTCCTCTCTCTGAATGCCCTTCTGTTCTCTCCTCTCTCAGGATTGCCTTCTGTCTTCTCCTCAATCTGGATTGCCTTCTGTCTTCTCCTTTCTCTGGATGCCATTCTGTCCTCTCCTCTCTCTGGATGCCCTTCTGTCTTCTCCTCTCTTTGGATGCCCTTCTGTTCTCTCCTGTCTCGGGATTCCCTTTTTGTCTTCTCTTCTCTCTGGATGCCCTTCTGTAATCTCCTCTTTCTGAATAACCTTCTGTCTTGTGCTCTATCTGGATTCCCTACCATTCTCTCCTCACTCTAGATTCCCTTCTGTCTTCTCCTCTCTCTGGATTCCTTTCTGTTCTCTCCTTTCACTGGATGTCCTTCTGTCCTCTCCTGTCTTTGGATGCCCTTCTGTCTTTTCCTCTTTCCGGATGCCCTTCTGTCCTCTTCTCTCTCTGGATGTCCTTCAGTCCTCTGCTCTCTCTGGATGCCCTTCTGTTCTCTTCTTTTTTTCTGGATTGTCTTCTGTTCTATCATTTCCCTAGATGCCCTTCTGTTCTCTCCTCTCTCGGAATGCCCTTCTTCACTCTCCACTCTCTGGATGCCCTTCTCTCCTCTCCTCTCTCTGGATGCCCTTCTGTCCTCTCCTCTTTATGGATTCCCTTCTGTCCTCTCCTTTCTCTGGATGCCCTTCTTCACCCTCTATTCTCTGGATGCCCTTCTGTCTTCTTCTCTCTCTGGATGGCCTTCTGTCCTCTTCTCTCTCTGAATGCCTATCTGTTCTCTCCTCTCTCTGGACGCCCTTCTGTTCTCTCCTCTCTCGAATTCCCTTCTGTCTTCTCCTCTCTCTGGATGCCGTTTTATCCTCTCCTCTCTCTGGATGCCCTTCTGTCTTCTCCTCTCTCTGTATGCATTTCTGTTCTCTCCTCTCTCTGCATACCCTTCTGTCTTCTCCTCTCTACCGATGCCCTTCTGTTCTCTCCTCTCTCCGAATGTCCTTCTGTTTACTCCTCTCTCTGGATTCGCTTCTGTCTTCTCCTTCTCTGGATGCCTTTCTGTTCTCTCGATTTTCTGGATGCCCTTCTGTTCTCTCCTCTATCTAGATGCCCTTCTATATTCTCCTCTCTCTGTATGGCCTTCTGTACTATTTTATGTGAATGCCCTTCTTTCTTCTCCTCTCTCTGGATGCCCTTCTGCTCTGGCTTCTCTCTGGAGGAAATTCTGTCTCCTCCTTTCTCTGGATGCCCTTCTGTCTTCTCCTATCTCTGGATGCCCTTATGTCCTCTCCTCTCTCTTGATTCCTTTCTGTTCTCTCCTCTCTCTGGATGCCCTTCTGTATTCTCCTCTCTCTAGATGCCCTTGTGTCCTCCTCTCTCTGAATGCCCTTCTGTTCTCTTCTCTTTCCAATGCCCTTTTATCAACTCCTCTCTCTGAAGGCCCTTCTTTTGTTTCCTCTCTCTGAATGCCCTCCTGCAAGATTCCTCTTGCAGGAATTCCTCTTGCAAGATTCCTTTCTGTATTCTCCTCTCTCTGGATGCCCTTCTGTTTTCTCCTCTCTCTGGATGCCCTTCTGTTCTCTCCTATCTCTGGATGCCCTTCTGTCCTCTCCTCTCTCTTGATACCCTTCTGTTCTCTCCTCTCTCTGGATGCCCTTCTGTTCTCTCCTCTCTCTGGATTCCCTTTTTGTCTACTACTCTCTCTGGATGCACTTCTCTTCTCTCCTCTCTCTGGATGCCCTTCTGTCCTCTCCTATTCCTGGATACCCTTCTTTTCTCTCCTCTCTCTGGATGCCATTTTGTCCTCTCCTCTCTCTTGATACCCTTCTGTACTCTCCACACTCTCTCTGGATGCCCTTCTGTTCTCTCCTCTCCCTGGATTCAGTTCTGTTCTCTCCTCTTCCTGGATGCCCTTCTGCTCTTTCCTCTCTCTGGATTCACTTCTGTTCTCTACTCTCTCTGGATGCCGTTTTGTCCTCTCCTCACTCTGGATTCCGTTCTGTCCTCTACTCTTCCTGGATACCTTTCTGCTCTCTGCTCTCTCTGGATGCCCATCTGTCCTCTTCTCTCTCTGTATGCCCTTCTGTCTTCTCCTCTCTCTGAATGCCCTTCTGTCTTCTCATTTAACTAAATGCTCTTCTGTCTTCTCCTCTGTCTGGATTCGTTCTGTCCTCCCCTCTATCTGGATGCCCTTCTGTCTTCTCCTCTTTCTGGACGCGCTTCTGTTCTCTGCTCTAACTAGATGCCCTTCTGTCCTCTCTTCTCTCTGGATGCCCTTCTGTTCTATTTTCTCCCTGGATGCCCTTCAGTCCCCTTCTCTCTCAGGATGTCCTTCTGTATTCTGCTTTCTCTGGATGGGCTTCTGTACTCTCCTCTTTCTGTATTCACTCCAGTTCTATCATCTCTCTGGATGCCCATCTGTCCTCTTCTCTCTCTGTATGCCCTTCTGTCCTCTATTCTCTCTCTGGATAACGTTCTGTCCTCTCCTCTATCTGGATGCCCTTCTGTCTACTCCTCTCTCCCGATGCCCTTCTGTTCTCTCCTTTCTCCTGATGCCCTTCTGTCTTCTCCTCTTTCTGGAAGCCCTTACGTTCTCTGCTCCCTCTAGTTGCTGTTCTGTCTTCTACTCTCTCTGGATGTTCTTCTGGTCTCTCCTCTCTCTGGGAGCCCTTCTATTCTCCCCTCTCTTCGGATGCCCTTCTGTCTTCTCCTCTTTCTGGATGCCCTTCATTTCTCTTTTCTCTCTGGATAACAATACTGTCATCTCCTCCCGCTGGATGCCCTTCTGTCCTGTCCTCTCAGTGGATGCCCTTCTGTCTTCTCCTTTGTCCGGATTTTCTTTTGTCCTCTTCTCTCTGTGGATGCCCTTCAGTCTTCTACTCTCTCTGGATGCCCTTCTGTCCTCTCTTCTCTCTGGATACCCTTCGGTCTTCTCCTTTCTCTGGATGCCCTTCTGTTCTATCCTCTCTCTGGATGTCCTTCTGTTTTCTCCTCTCTCTGGATGCCCTTCTGTCCTCCCCTCTCTCTGTATGTCCTTCTATCTTCATCTCTCTCAGGATGCCCTTCTGTCTTCTCCTACTTCTGGATGCCCTTCTGTCCTCGCCTCTCTCAGGATTCCCTTCTGTTATCCTCTCTTCAGATGCCATTCTGTTTTCACTTCCCTCTGAATGCCCTTCTTTTCTCTTCTCTCCAGCATGCCCTTCTCTACTCTTTTCTCTCCGGAAGCCATTCTGGCCTCTCCTCTCTCGGGATCCTCTTCTTCTTCTGCAAACTCTGGATTCTCTTCTGTTCTCTCCTCTCTCTGGATGCCATTCGGTTCTCTCCTCTCTCCGGATGCCTTTCTGTCCTCTCCTCTCTCTGGATGACCTTCTGTCTTCTCCTCTCTATGGATGCCCTTCTGTTACCTCCTCTCTCTGGATTCCCTTCTGTTCTCTCTTCTCTAAGGATGTCCTTCTGTACTCTTCTCTTCTGGAAGCCTTCTGTCTTCTCCTCTCTCTGGATGCCCTTCTGTTCTCTCCTCTTCCTGGATGTCCTTCTGTCTTCTAATCTCTTTGGATGCCCTTCAATGCCCTTTGTTCTTCGGATACCCTTCTGTCTTCTCCTTTTTCTTAAAGCCCTTATGTCCTCTGCTCTCTCTAGATGCCCTTATGTCCTATCCTCTCTCTGGATGCCCTTCTGTTCTCTCCTCTTTCTGGATGCCCTTCTGATCTCTCCTCTCTCCGGATGCGCTTCAGTCTTCTCCTCTCTCTGGATCCCCTTCTGTCTTCTCCTCTCTATGGATGCCCTTCTGTCCTCTCCTAGGTCTGGGTTACCTTCTGTTTTCTCCTCTCTTCGAATGCCCTTCTGCTCTCACTTCCCCCTTGATGCACTTCTCTTCTCTTCTCTTCTCTTCTCTTCTCTTCTCTTCTCTTCTCTTCTCTTCTCTTCTCTTCTCTTCTCTTCTCTTCTCTTCTCTTCTCTTCTCTTCTCTTCTCTCTCCGATGCCCTTCTGTCCTCTCCTCTCGATGGATATGCTTCTGTCTTTTTCTCTCTCTGAATGCCCTTCTGTTCTCTCCTCTCGCTGGATTCCCTTCTGTCTTCTCCTTTCTCTGGATGCCGATCTGTTCTCTTCTCTATCAATATGCCATTCTGCCCTCTCCTCTCTCTGGATGCCCTTCAATTCTATTTTTTTCTCAGGATACCCTTCTGTCTTCTCCTCTCACTGGATACCTTTCTGTTCTCTTGTCTCTCCAGATGCCCATTTGTCCTCTCCTCTCTATGGAAGCCCTTCTATCATCTCCTCTCTCTGGATACCCTTCTGTTCTCTCCTTTCTCTGGATGCCCTTCTGTTCTCTCCTCTCTCTAAATGCTCTTCTATCTTCTCCTCTCTCTGGTTTTCCTTCTGTCCTCTCCTCTCTCTGGATGGCCATTTGTCCTCTCCTCTCTCTGGATGCCCTTCTGTCCTCTCCTCTCTCTCGTTGCCCTTCTGTCCTCTCCTCACTCTGGATGCCCTTCTGTCTACTCCTCTTTCCCGATGCCTTTCTGATCTCTTCTTTCTCCTGATGCCCTTCTGTCTTCTCCTATTTCTGGAAGTGCTTATGTCCTCTGCTCTCTCTAGATGCCCTTATATCCTCTCCTCTCCCTGGATGCCCTTCTGTTCTCTCCTCTCTCTGGATGCCCTTCTGATCTCTCCTCTTTCCGGATGCGCTTCAGTCTTCTCCTCTCTATGGATGCCCTTCTGTTCTCTCCTCTTTCTGGATGCCCTTCTTATCTCTCCTCTCTCCGGATGCGCTTCTGTCTTCTCCTCTGTATGTATGCCCTTCTGTTCTCTCCTCTCTTCGAATGCCCTTCTGTTCTCTCTTCCCTCTTGATGGCCTTATGTTCACTTCTCTCTTCGGATGTCCTGCTATCCTCTCCTCTCGCTGGATATCCTTCTGTCTTTTTCTCTCTCTGAATGCCCTTCTGTTATCTCCTCTCTCTGGATTCCCTTCTGTCTTCTCCATTCTCTGGATGTCGTTCTGTTCTCTTCTCTATATTTATGCCATTGTGTCCTCTCCTCTCTCTGGATGCCCTTCAATTCTATTTTCTCTCTGGAAACCCTTCTGTCTTCTCCTCTCTCTGGATGCCTTTCTGTTCTCTCCACTCACTGGATACCTTTGTTTTCTTTCCTCTCTCTGGATGCCCTTCTGTCCTCTCCTCTCTCTGGATAACCTATGACTTCTCCTCTATCTGGATGCCTTTCTGTTATCTTTTCTCTCTAGATGCCCTTCTTCTTCTCCTCTCACTGGATGCCCTTCTGTTCCCTTCTCTCACTGGATGCAATTCTGTCCTCTCCTCTCTCTGGATGCTCTTCTGTCTTTTACTTCATTTGGATGTCGCCTGTCTTCTCCTCTCATTGGATGCCCTTCTCTTCTCTACTCTCTCTGGATGCCCTTCTGTATTCTCCTCTCTCTGGATGCTCTTCTGTTCTCTTCTCTCCCTGGATGCCCTTCTGTATTCTCCTCTCTCTAGATGCCCTTCTGTCCTCTCCTCTCTCTGGATTCCTTTCTGTCCTCTTCTACAGCTGGATGCCTTCTTTCTTCTCCTCTTTCCAGATGCCCTTCTGTCTTCTCATCTCTCTGGATGCCCTTCTGTCTTCCACTCTCTCTGACTGCCCTTCTGATCTCTACTCTCTGGATGCCCTTCTTTACTCTCCTATCTCTGACTGCCCTTCTGTCTTCTCCTCTCTCTGGATGTCATTCTGTTCTCTACTCTCTCTGGATGCCCTTCTGTCTTCTCCTCTTCCATGATGCCCTTCTGTCCTCTCCTCTCTCTGGATTCCTTTCTGTCCTCTTCTACAGCTGGATGCCTTCTTTCTTCTCTTTCCAGATGCCCTTCTGTCTTCTCATCTCTCTGGATGCCCTTCTGTCTTCCACTCTCTCTGACTGCCCTTCTGATCTCTCCTCTCTCTGGATGCCCTTCTTTACTCTCCTATCTCTGACTGCCCTTCTGTCTTCTCCTCTCTCTGGAGGTCATTCTGTTCTCTCCTCTCTCTGGATGCCCTTCTGTCTTCTCCTCTTCCATGATGCCCTTCTGTCCTCTTCTCTCTTCTGATGGCATTCTGTCTTCTCCACTCTCTGGATGACTTTTTGTTCTCACCTCTCTCTGGAGGCCCTTCAGTCCTCTCCTCTCTGGATGCCCTTCTGTTTTCTCCTCTCTCTGGATGCCCTTCTGTCCTCTCCTAACACTGGATGCCCTTCTGTCCTATCCTATCTCTGGATGCCTGTCTATTTTCTCCTTGCTCTGTATGTTCTTCAGTGCTGTCCTCTCTCTGGATGCCCTTCTGTCCTCTCCTCTTCCATGATGCCCTTCTGTCCTCTCATCTCTCGGGATGCCCTTCTGTCGTCTCCTCTCTCTGGATGCCCTTCTGTCCTCTCCTATCTCTGGATGTCCTTCTGTTGTCTTCTCTCTATGGATGCCATTCTGTTCTTTCCTCTCTCTAGATGCTCTTCTGTTCTTTCCTCTTCCACGATGCCCTTATGTCCTCTCCTCTCTCGGGATGCCCTTATGTATTCTCCACTCTCTGGATGACCTTTTGTTCTCTCCTCTCTCTGGAGGCCCTTATGTCCTCTCCTCTTTCTGGATGCTCTTCTGTCGTCTCCTTTTTTGGATGCCCTTCTGTTCCCTCCTCTCTCCCGATGCTCTTCTTTTCTCCACTCTCTCTGGATACCCTTCTGTCCTCTCCTCTCTCTCGATGCCCTTCTGTTCTCTCTTCTCTCTGGATGCCCTTCTTTCCTCTCCTCTTTCTGGATGACATTCTGATTTCTCCTCTCTCTGGATGCCCTTCTGTTCTCTTCTTTCTGGGTGCCCTTCTGTCATCTCCTCTTTCTGGATGCCCTTCTGTCCTCTCCTCTCACTGGATGCCCTTCTGTTCTCTCCTCTCTCATGTTTCCCTTCTGATCTCTGCTGTCTCTGGATGCCCTTCAGAATTTTCCTCTCTCTGGATGCCCTTTTATCCTCTCTCTCTCTGGATTCCCTTCTTTCCTCTAATCTCTCTGGTTGCTCTTCTGTTCTCTTCTCTCTAAGGATGCTCTCCTGTACTCTCCTCTCTCTGGATGCTTTTCTGTCCTCTCCTACCTTGGATGCCTTTCTTTTTTCTTCTCTCTCTGGATGGCCTCCTGTTCGCTCCTCTCTCTGGATACCCTTCTGTCCTTTCCTCTTCCATGATGCCCTTCTATTCTCTCATCTCTCAGGATGCCCTTCTGTCTTCCTTTCTCTGGATGCCTTTCTGTCCTCTCCTTTTTCTGGATACCCTTTTGTCCTCTCCTCTCTCTGGATTCCCTACTGTCCTCTAATCTCTCTGGTTGTCCTTCTGTTCTCTTCTATCTATAGATACTCTCCTGTACTCTCATCTCTCTGGATGCCCTTCTATTCTCTCCTCTCTCTGAATGTCTTTCAGTCTTTTCCTCTCTCTGGATGCCCTTCTGTTCACTCATTTCTCTGGATGCCCTTATTTTCTCTTTTCTATCCGGATGCCCTTCTGTCTGCTTCTCTCTCTGGACGCCCTTCAGTTCTCTACTATCACTGGATGCCCTTCTGTCCTCTCCTTTTCATGATGCCCTTCAGCACTCTCCTCTCTCTGGATGCACTTCTGTCTTCTCCTCTTTTTTGATTCCCTTCTGTTCCCTCCTCTCTCCCGATGCTCTTCTGTTCTCCCCTCTCTGTGGATGCGTTTCTGTCCTCTCCTGTCTCTGGATGCCCATTTGTTCTCTCCTCTTTCTGAATGCTCTTCTTTCCTCTCCTCTTTCTGGATGCCCTTCTGTCTTCTCCTCTCTCTGAATCCCCTTCTATTCTATAATCTCCCTTGATGCTCTTCTATCTTCTCCTCTCTCTGGATTGTCTTCTGTTCTCTCCTCTCTCTGGATGCCCTTCTCGTCTCTCCTCTCTCTGGATCCCCTTCTGTCTTCTCCTCTCTCTGGATCCTCTTCTGTTCTCTCCTCAATCTGGGTGCCCTTCTGTTCTCTCCTCTCTTCGAATACTCTTCTGTTCTCTCTTCCCTCTTGATGCTCTTCTGTCCTGTTCTCTCTCCAGATGCCCTTCTGTCCTCTCCTCTTGCTGGATATCCTTCTGTCTTTTTCTCTCTCTGAATGCCCTTCTGTTCTCTCCTCTCTCTGTATCCACTTCTGTTCTCTCCTCTCTTGGATGCCCTTCTGTCCTCTCATCTCTCTGGATGACCTTCTGTTTTGTCCTCCCTCCAGATGCTCTTTTGTTCCCTCTTCCCTCTGGGTTCCCCTCTGTTCTCTTCTCTCTCTGGATGCCCTTCTGTACTCGCTTGTCTCTGGATACCCTTCTTTTCTCTCCTCTATCTGGATGCCCTTCTGTCCTCTGCTCTCTGGATGCCTTTCTGTTCTCTTCTCTCTCTACAAGCCCTTTTGTCCTCTATAATCTCTGAATGCCCTTCTCTACTCTCGTTTATTTGGATGCCCTTTGGTTCTCTCCTCTCTCTAAATGAACTTCTGTCCTCTCCTCTCTCTGGATGCCCTTCGATTCTCTTCTCTCTATGGATGCCCTTCAGTCCGCTCCTCTCTAAGGATGCCCTTCTGTCCTCTTCTGATCTGGATACCTTATATCTTCTCCTCTCTCCAGATGCCCTTCTGTTCTCTCCTCTTCCTGGATGCCCTTCTGTCTTCTCCTCTCTCTGGATGAGCTTCAATTCTCTTTTCTCATTGGATACCCTTCTGTAAACTTTTCTCTCTGGATGTCCTTCTGTTCTCTCCTCTCACTGGATGCCCTTTTGTCCTCTCCTCTGTCTGGATGCCCTTTTGTCTTCTCCTGTCTCCTGATGCCCTTTTGTCCTCTTCTCTCTGTGGATGCCTTTCAGCCTTCTGCTCTCTTTGGATGCCGTTCTGTTCTCTCCTTTCTCTGGATGCCCTTCTGTTCACTCTTCTCTCTGGATGCCCTTCTGTCTTCTCCTTTCACTGCATGTCCTTCTGTACCCACCTCTCTCTGGATGCCCATTTGTCCTCTCCTCTCTCTAGATGCCCTTCTGTTCTGTCCTCCCTATGGATACCCTTCTGTTCTCTCCTCTCTCTGGATGATATTCCATTTTCTCTTCTCTCTGGATGTCCTGCTGTTCTCTCCTTTCTGAATGCCCTTCTGTCCTCTCCTCTCGCTGGATACCCTTCTCCTTTTCCTCTCTCTGGATTCACTTCTGTTCTCTCCTCTCTTCGGATGCCCTTCTGTTTTCTCTTCACACTGGATGCACTTCTTTCTCTTCTCTCTCTGGATGCCCTTCAGGCCTCTCTTCTCACTGGATGCCCTTTTGTCTTCTTCTCTCTATGGATGCCCTTCTGTTTTCTACTCTCTCTAGATGCCCTTTTGTCCTCTATTCTCTCTGGATGCCCTTCTCTTCTTTCATCACTCTGGATGCCATTCTGTCTTCTCCTCTCTATGGATGCCCTTCTCTTCCCTCCCCTTTCTGGATGTCCTTCTGTCCTCTCCTTTTCTTTCTGGATGCCCTTCTGTCATCTCCTTTCTCTGGATGCTCTTCTTCTTCTCAAAAATCTGGATTCTCTTCTGTTCTCTCCTCTCTCTCTTGATGCCCTTCTGTATTCTCCTCTCTCTGGATGCTCTCCTTTTCTATTCTCTCTCTGGGTGCCCTTCTGTTCTCTCTTCTCTTCAGATGACTTTCTATTCTCTCCTCCCTCTTGATGCCCTTCTGTTCTCTTCTCTCTCTGGATGCCCTTCTGTCCTCTAGTCTCTCTGGATTCCCTTCTGTCTTCTCCTCTCTCTGGATGCTCTTCTTCTTCTCCAAACTCTGGATTCTCTTCTGTTCTCTCCTCTCTCTGGATGCCCTTCTGTTCTCTCCTCTCTCCGGATGCCTTTCTGTCCACTCTTCTCTCTGGATGCCCTTCTGTCTTCTCCTCTCTCTGGATGCCCTTCTTTCCTCTCCTCTCTTTGGATGCCCCTCTGTCTTCTCCTCTTTATGGATGCCCTTCTGTTTTCTTCTTTCTCCAGATGTCCTTTGATCGTCTTCTCTCTCTGGATATGCTTCTGTTCTCTCCTCTCTCAGAATGCCCTTCCATTCTCCCATCTCTGTAGATGCCCTTCTACCTTGTCCTCTCTCTGGATGGCCTTCTGTTCTCTCCTCTCTCTGGATGCCCTTCTGTCCTCTCCTCTCTCTGGATGCCCTTCTGTCCTCTCCTCTCTCTGGATGCCCTTCTGTCCTCTCCTCTCTCTGGATGCCCTTTTGTCCTATCCTCTCTCCCAATTCCCTTCTCTTCTCTTTTTTCTTTTGATGCCCTTCTGTCTTCTCCTCTTTCTGGATTCCTTATGTCCTCTGCTCTCTCTAGATTCCCTTCTGTTCTCTCCTCTCTCTGGATGCCCTTCTGTTCTCTCCTCTCTCTCCTTGCCCTTCTGATCTCTCCTCTCTCCTGATGCCCTTCAGTCTTCTCCTCTCTCTGGATGCCCTTCTGTTTTCTCCTCTCGCTGGATCCACTTCTGTGTTCTCCTCTCTCTGGATTCTCTTCTGTTCTCTCCTCTCTCTGAATTTTCTTCTGTTCTCTAATCTATCTGGATTCCCTTCTGTCCTCTCCTCTCTGGATGCCCTTCTGTTTTCTTCTCTCTCTCTCCAAGCCCTTCTGTATTCTATAATCTCTGAATGCCCTTCTCTACTCTCGTCTCTCTGGATGCCCTTCGGTTCTCTCCTCTCTCTAGATGAACTTCTGTCCTCTCCTCTCTCTGGATGCCCTTTTGTTCTCTTCTCTCTCGGGATGCCCTTCTGTCCGCTCCTCTCTAAGGATGCCCTTCTGTCCTCTTCTGATCTGGATGCCTTCTGTCTTTTCCTCTCTCCGGATGCCTTTCTGTTCTCTCGTCTTCCTGGATGCCCTTCTGTCTTCTCCTCTCTCTGGATGAGCTTCAATTCTCTTTTCTCTTTGGATACCCTTCTGTCATCTTTTCTCTCTGGATGCCCTTATGTTCTCTCCTCTCACGGGATGCCCTTCTGTCCTCTCCTCTGTCTGAATGCCCTTCTGTCTTCTCCTCTCTCCGGATGCCCTACTGTCCTCTTCTCTCTGTAGGTGCCCTTCAGCCTTCTGCTCTTTTGGATGCCCTTCTGTTCTCTCTTCTCTCGGGATGCCCTTCTGTCCACTCTTCTGTCTGGATGCCCTTCTGTCTTCTCCTTTAACTTCATGTCCTTCTGTTCTCTCCTCTCTCTGGATGCCCATCTGTCCGCTCCTCTCTCTAGATGCCCTTTTGTTCTGTCCTCGCAATGGATACCCTGGATGCTCTTCCATGTTCTCTTCTCTCTGGATGTCCTTCACTTCTCTCCTCTCTGAATGTTCTTTTGTCCTCTCCTCTTTCTGGATTCCTTCTCCTTCTCCTCTCTCTGGAATCACTTCTGTTCTCTCCTCTCTTCGGATGACCTTCTGTTTTCTCTTCACTCTGGGCCTTCTTTCTTTTCTCTTTCCGGATGCCCTTCAGTCCTCTCCACTTTCTGGATGTCCTTTTGTCTTCTCCTCTCTATGGATGCCCTTCTGTTGTCTCCTCTCTCTAAATGCCCTTTTGTCCTTTATTCTCTCTGGATGCCCTTCTGTTCTTATGTCTATCCAGATGCCCCTCTCTCTTCTCCTCTCTATGGATGCCCTTCTGTTACCTCCACTTTCTTGATGCCATTCTGTCCTCCCCACTCTTTCTGGATGCTCTTCTGTCCTCTCCTCTCTCCGGATGCCCTTCTGTTGTCTCCTCTCTCTGTATGTGCTTCTGTCCTCTCCTCTATCTGGATGCCGTTCTGTCCTCTCCTCTCTCTGGATGCCCTTCTATCTACTCCTCTCTCCAGATGCCTTTCTGTTCTCTCCTTTCTCACGATGTCCTTCTGTCTTCTACTCTTCCTGGAAGCCCTTATGTTCTCTGCTCTCTCTAGTTGCCCTTCTGTACTCCCCTCTCTCTGAATGTCCTTCTGTTCTCTTCTCTCCCTGGATGTCCTCTGTCCTCTCCTCTCTAAGGATACCCTTCTGTTCTCTCCTCACGCTGGATGCCCTTCTGTCCTCTCCTCTCTCTGGATGCCGTCCAACCTTCTCCTCTCTCTGGATGCCCTTCTTTTCTCTCCTCTCTCTGGATTCCCTTCTGTACTCTCCTCTCCCTGGATGCCCTTCTGTCCTCTCATCTCACTGGATGACCTTCTGTATTCTCCTCTCTCCAGATGCCCTCTTGTTCCCTCTTCCCTCTTTATGCTCCTCTGTTCTCTTCTCTCTCTGGATACCCTTCTGTCCTAGCTTCTCTCTAGATATCCTTCTGTTCTCTCCTCTCTTTGATGCCCTTCTGTCTTCTCCTCTTTCTGGAAGAACTTATATTCTCTGCTCTCTCTAGATGCCCATCTGTTCTCTCTTCTTTCTGGATGTCCTTCTGTCTTCTCCTCCCTATAAATGCCATTCTGTTCTCTATTTTATCGGGATGCCCTTCTGCCCTTTCCTCTCTCTAGATGGCCTTTTGTTCTCTCCTCACTCTGGATGTTCTTCTGTTCTCTTCTCTCTGGATGCCCTTTCATCTTCTTCTCTCCCTGGATTCCCTACTGTTCTCTCCTCTCTCTGGATGCCCTTCAGTTCTTTCCTCTCTCTGGAGTCCCTTCAGTCTTCTCCTCTCTCTGGATGCCCTTCTGTTCTCTACTCTCTCTAGATGCACTTCTGTCCTCTCCTCTCTCTGGATGCCCTTCTGTTCTCTTCTCTCTCTGGATGCCCTTCTGTCCTGTCCCCACTAAGGTTGCCCTTCTGTCCTCTTATGATCTGGATGCCTCCTGTCTTCTCCTCTCTCTGGATGCCTTTCATTTCTCTCCTCTTCCTGGATGCCCTTCTTTCTTCTGCTCTCTCTGGATGCCCTTCAATTCTATTTTCTCTTTGAATACCATTCTGTCTTCTGCTCTCTGTGGATGCCCTTCTGTTCACTCCTCTCACTGGATGCCCTTCTGTTCTCTCCTCTCTCTAGATGCTCTTCTATCTTCTCCTCTCTCTGGATGGCCTTCTGTTCTCTCCTCTCTCTGGATAACCTTCTGTATTCTTCTATGTCTGGATGCGCTTCTTCTTCTCCTCTTTCTGGATTCTCTTCTGTTCTCTCCTCTCTTCAGATGCCCTTCTGTTTTCTCTTTTCTCTGGATGCCCTTCTTTCTCTTCTCTCTGGATGTCCTTCTATTTTCTCCTCTCTGAATGCCCTTCTGTCCTCTCCTCTCTCTGGATGCCCTTCTTCCTCTCCTCTCTCTGGATTCTCTTCTGTTCTCTCCTCTCTTCGGATGCCCTTCTGTTTTCTCTTCATTTTGGATGCCCTTCTTTTTCTTCTCTTTCTGGATGCCCTTCAGGCCTCTCTTCTCTCTGGATGCTCTTTTGTCTTCTCCCATCTTTGGATGCCCTTCTGTTGTCTACTCTCTATAGATGCCCTTTTGTCCTCTATTCTCTTTGGATCCCTTTCTGTTCTTTTTCTCTCCAGATGCCCTTCTGTCCTCTCCTCTCTCTGGATGCCCTTCTGTCTTCTCCTCTCTATAGATGCCCTCCTGTTCCCTCCTCTCTCTATGTGCACTTCCATCATCTCCACTTTTTGGATGCCCTTCTGTTCTCTTCTTTCTCTGGAGGCCCTTCGATTGTCTTCTCTCTCTGGATACCCTTCTGTTTCTCCTCTCTCTGGATACAATTCTGTTCTCTCCTCTCTCTAGATGCTCTTCTATCTTCTCCTCTCTCTGGACGGCCTTCTGTTCTCTCCTCTCTCTGGATGCCCTTCTGTCCTCTCCTCTGTCTGGATCCCCTTCTGTATACTCCTCTCTCCCAATGCCCTTCTGATCTCTCCTTTCTCCAGATGCCCTTCGGTCTTTTCCTCTCACTGGATGCTCTTCTGTTCTCTCCTCTTTCTGGATGCCTTTCTGTACTCTCCTCTCTTCAGATGCCCTTCTGTTCTCTCTTCACTCTTTATGCCCTTCTGTTCTCTCCTCTCTCTGGATTCCGTTCTGTCTTCTCCTCTCGCTGGATGCCCTTCTGTCCTCTCCTCTCTCTAGATGAACTTTTGTCCTCTACTTTCTCTGGATGCCCTTCTGTTCTCTTCTATCTCTGGATCCCCTTCTGTCCTCTCCTCTCTCTGGATGCCATTCTCTCCTCTCATCTCACTGGATGATCTTCTGTGTTCTCCTCTCTCCCGATGCTCTTTTGTTCCCTCTTCCCTATGGATTCCCCTCTGTTCTCTTCTCTTTCTGGATGCCCTTCGGTCCTAACTTCTTTCTGGATGCCCTTCTGTTCTCTCCTCTCTCTGGATTCCCTTCTGTCTTCTGCTCTCTCTGGATCCAGAGAGAACATCCAGAGATTCTCTTCTGTCCTCTCTTCTGTCTGGATGCCATTCTGAAGGGCATCAGAGAGAGGAGAGAACAGAATGGCATCCAGTGAGATGACAGAACAGAAGATAATCCAGAGAGACTAGAGAAAAGAAGGGCATCCATAGAGATGAGAGTAGAGAATCTAGAGAGAGGATAGAACAGAAGGGCATCCAGAGAGAGGAGAAAGCAGAAGGGCATCCAGATAGAAGAGAAGATAGAAGGGCATGTAGAGAGAGGAGAGGATACAAGGGCATCCAGAGTAATGAGAGAACAGAAGATAATTCACAAAGATAAGAAAACAGAAGGGTATCCAGAGAGATGAGAGGATAGAAGAGAATGTAGAGAGAGGATAGAACAGAAGGACATCCAGAGAGAGGAGAAGACAGAAGTTCATCCAGAGGGAAGAGAAGAGAGAAGGGCATCCAGAAAGAGGAGAGGACACAAGGGCATCCAGAGAGATGAGAGAACAGAAGGGAATCTCGAGAGAGGAGAGAACAGAAGGGCTTGTAGAGAGAGGAGAAGACAAAAGGTATCCATTGAGAGGTGAAAACAGAATGGCATCCAGAGAGGAGAGAAAAGAAGAGCATCCAGAGAGAGGAGATAACCCCAGGGCATCCAGAGAGAGGAGAAGACATAAGGAGAGAACAGAAGGGCATCCAGAGAGTTGAGAAGAAAGAAGGTCATCCAGACAGAATAGAGAACAGAAAGGCATCCACAGAAAGGAGAAGACTGAAAGGCATCCTGTGAGAAGAGGGGACAGAATGGCCTCCAGAGAGAGGAAAGAAGAGAAGGGCATCAAGAGAGTCGAGAAGACAGAAGAGAAGTGAACAGAAGGGTATTGAGAGAGAGGAGAGTAAAGAAGGTCATCCAGACAGTGGAGAGAACAGAAGGGAAAGCAGATAGAGAAGAAGACAGAATTGCATCCACAGGGAAGAGAGGACAGAAGGGCAACAAGAGAGAGGAGAAGACAGAAAAGCATCCAGAGAGAAGAGAGGACAGAAGGGAATCCAGAGAGAGGAGAGGACAGAAGGGCATCAGAGTGTTGAGAGAACAGAAGGTCATCCAGAGAGAGGAGAAGACAGAACGGCATCCAGAGAGAGGAGACGCCAAAAGGGCATCCAGAGAGAGGAGAGGACAGAAGGGCATACAGAGAGATGGGAAAACAGAAGAGCATAAAGAGAGAGAAGAGGACAGAAAAACACCCAGATAGAGTAGAAGAAGGAAAAACATCCAGAGGGAGGAGAGGAAAGAAGGGCATCCGACGAGTGGATAGAACTGAAGGTCATCTGGAGAGAGAAGAGAACAGAAGGGCATACAGTTACAGGAGAAGACAGAATGGCATCCCGAGAGAGAAGAGAACAGAAGGGCATCCAGAGAGAGGAGAGAACAGAAGGACATCCAGAGAGAGGAGAGAACAGAAGGGCATCCAGAGAGAGGAGTAGAAAGAAGGTCATCCAGACAGAAGAGAGAACAGAAGGTCATCCACAGAGAGGAGAAGACCAAAGGGCATCCATAGAGAGGAGATTATTGAAGGGCCTCCAGAGAGAGGAGAGAATAGAAAGGCATGCAGTGAGTGGAGAAGACAGGTCATCGAGAGAGAGGAGAGGACAGAAGGGCATCCGGAGAGAGGACAGGACAGTCGATCATCCAGAGAGAGAAGAGAAGGGCATCCAGAGAGATGGGAGGACAGAAGAGAATCTAGAGAGAGGATAGAACAGAAGGGCATTCAGAGAGAGGAGGAACCAGAAGGGCATCCAGAGAAAAGAGAAGACAGAAGGGCATCCAGAGAGAGGAGAAGGCACAAGGGCATCCAGAGTGATGAGAAAACAGAAGATCATCCAGAGAGATAAGAGAACAGAAGTGCATCCATAGAGATGAGAGGACAGAAGAGAATCTAGAGAGAGGATAGAGCAGAAGGACATCCAGATAGCGGAGAGGACACAAGGTCATCCAGAGAGATGAGAAAACAGAAGAGCATCCAGAGAGATAAGAGAACAGAAGGTCATTCTGAGAGATGAGAGGACAGAAGGGAATCTCATGAGAGGAGATAACATAATGGCATGTAGAGAGAGGAGAAGACAGAAGCGCATCCATTGAGAGATGAAAAAAGAAGAGCATCCAGCGAGATGAGAGAACAGAAGAGCATCCAGAGAGAGGAGAGATCAGAAGGGCATCCAGAGAGAAAAGAAGACATAAGGGCTTCTGGAGAGAGTAGAGAACAGAAGAACATACAGAGAGAGGAAAGAACAGAATGGCATCCACAGAGAGGAGAAGACAGAAGGACATCCAGAGACAGTAGAAAACAGAAGGGCATCCAGAGAGAGGAGAGTTCAAAAGGGCATCCAGAGAGAGGAAAGAACAGAAGGCCATCCAGAGAGAGGAGTAGAAAGATGGTCATCCAGACAGAAGAGAGAACAAAAGGGCATCCACAGAGAGGAGAAGACCAAAGGGCATCCAGAGACAGGAGATTATAGAAGGACCTCCAGAGAGAGGAAAGAACAGAAAGGCAGGCAGAGAGTGGAGAAGACAGAAGGGCATCCATAGAGAGGAGAGGACAGAAGGGCATCTGGAGAGAGGAGAGCACATAAGGGCATACAGAGAGGAGAGAACAGAAGGGCATTCATAGAGAGGAAAAATCAGAAGGGCATCCAGAGATTGGAGACTACAGAAGGGCATCCGTAGAGAGGAATGGAAAGAAGGGCAACCAGAAATAAGAGAGAAAATAAGGACATCCAGAGAGAGGAAAGGACAGAAGGGCATTCAGAGAGAAGAGAGGACAGAAATTCATCCAGAGAGAGGATAAAACAGAAGAGCATCCAGAGATGGGAGAGAACAGAATGGCATCCAGACAGAGGAGAAGATATAAAAACTTCCAGAGAGAGGAGAGGAGAGAAGGGCATCCAGAGAGATGATAAGATAGAAGAGAATCTAGAGAGAGGATAGAACAGAAGGGCATACAGAGAGAGGATACAACAAAAGGGCATCCTGAAAAAGAATAGGACAGAAGGGCAATCAGAGAGTGGAGAGGATAGAAGGGCATCCAGAGATGAGAGAATAGACAGGCTTCCAGATAGAGGAGAGGACAGAAACATATCCATAAATAAGAGAAGACAGAAGATAATCAAGAGAGAAGAGAGAACAAAAAGCCTTCCCGAGAGAGAAGACGACAGAACGGCATCCAGAGTGAGGAGAGTACAGAAGGGCATGCAGAGAGAGGAGAGAACAGAAGAGCATCCAGAGAAGGAAAGGAAAGAAGGGCATCAGAAAGAGGAGAGAACAGAATGGCATCCAGTGAGATTACAGAACAGAAGATCATCCAGAGAAAGAAAAGAAGGGCATCCATTGAGATGAGAGGAGAGAAGATAATCTAGACAGAGGATAGAACATGATGGCATCCAGAGACAGGAGAAAACAGAAGGGCATCCAGATAGAAGAGAAGATAGAAGGGTATGTAGAGAGAGGAGAGGACCCAAGGGCACCCAGAGTAATGAGCGAACAGAAGATAATTCAGATCGATAAGAGAACAGAAGGGCATCAAGAGAGATGAGAAGACAGAAGAGAATGTAGAGTCAGGATAGAACAGAAGGGCATTCAGTGAGAGGAGAAGACAGAAGTTCATCAAGAGAGAAGAGAAGACAGAAGGGCATCCAGAGAGAGGAGAGGACACAAGGGCATACATAGAGAGAAGAGAACAGAAGGACATCCAAAGAGATGAGAGGACAGAAGGCATTCTCGAGAGAGGAGAGAACTGAAGGGCATGTAGAGAGAGGAGAAAACAGAAGGTATCCATTGAGAGGTGAAAACATAAGGTATCCAGAGATAGGAGAGGACATAGGGGCATCCAGAGAGATGAGAGGACAGAAGAGAATCTAGAGAGATGATAGGACATAAGGGCATCCAGAGAGAAGAGAAGACAGAAGGGCATCCAGTTGAGAGGAGAGAACAGAAGGGCATCCAGAGAGAGGAGAGAACAGAAGGGCATTTAGAGAGTGGAGAAGAAAGAATGTCATCCAGACAAAATAGAGAACAGAAGGCCATCCACAGAGAAGAGAAGACCGAAAGGCATCCTGTGAGAAGAGGGGACAGAATGGCCTCCAGAGAGAGGAGAGAACAGAAGGGCATCCAGAGAGTGGAGAAGACATAAGGGCATCTCGAGAGAGGAAAGGACAGAAGGGCATACAGACAGAGGAGCAGACGTAAGGGCATCCACAGAAATGAGAGTACACAAGAGCATCCTTAGAGAGAAGAGAACAGAAGGGCAACCAGAAAGATGAGAGAACAGAAGGGTATCCAGTGAAATGAGAAGACAGAAGGGTTTCCAGAAAGAGGAGAGAAACGAAGGGCATCCAGAGAGAGGAGAGAATCGAACGCATCCAGAGAGAGGAGAGGACATAAGGGCATCCGGTGAGAAGAGAGAACAGAAGGGCAACCAGAGAGAAGAGAGAACAAAAGGGCATCCAGAGAGATAGAAGACAGAAGGGCATCCAGAGAGATAGAAGACAGAAGGGCATCCTGAGTGTGGAGAGAAGAGAATGTAATCCAGAGAGAGGATTAAACAGAAGGGCATCAAGAGAGAGGAGAGGAAAGAAGGTCATCCAGACAGAGTAGAGAACTGAAGGGCCACCAGATAGAGAAGACAAAGGGGCAACCACAGAGAGGAGAGGACAGAAGGGCATCAAGAGAGAGGAGAAGAGAGAAAACATCCAGAGAGAAGAGAGGACAATAGGGCATCCAAAGAGAGAAGAGGACAGAAGGGTATCAGAGAGATGAGAGAACAGAAGGACATCCAGAGAGATTAGAAGACAGAACTGCATCCAGAGAGAGGAGAGGACAGAAGGTCACACAGTAAGAGGAGAGGACAGAAGGGCATACAGAGAGATGAGAAAACAGAAGAGCATAAAGAGATAGTAGAGGACAGAAGAACACCCAGATAGAGCAGAAGAAGGAAAAACATCCAGAGAGAGGGGAGGAAATAAGGGTATCCGGAGAGTTGATAGAACTGAAGGGCATCCTTATAGAGGAGAGAACAGAAGGGCTTCCAAAGAAAGGAGAAGACAGAAAAGCATCCAGATAAAGAAGAGGACAGAAGGGCATCCTGAGAGAGGAGAGGACACAAGGGCATCTGCAGAGAGGAGAAGACCAAAGGGCATCCAGAGAGAGAAACAGAAGAACATCCGGAGAGAGGATAGGAAAAAAGAGAATCTAGAGAGAGGATAGAACAGAAGTGCATTCAGAGAGAGGAGAAGCCAGAAGGGCATCCAGAGAGAAGAGAAGCCAGTAGGGCATCCAGATAGAGGAGAGGAAACAAGGGCATCCAGAGAGATGTGAAAACAGAAGAGCATCCAGGTAGATAAGAGAACAGAAGCGCAACCATAGAGATGAGAGGACAGAAGGCATACTCATGAGAGGAGAGAACAGAAGGGCATGTAGAGAGAGGAGAAGACAGAAGCACATCCATTGAGAGGTGAAAACAGAAAGGCATTCAGAGTGGAGAGAACAGAAGGGCATACAGAGAGAGGAGTAGAAAGAAGGTCATCCAGACAGAAGTGAGAACAGAAGGGCAACCACAGAGAGGAGAAGACCAAAGGGCATCCAGAGTGAGGAGAGGATAGAAGGGCCTCCAGAGAGAGGAGAGAACAGAAAGGCATCCAGAGAGTGGAGAAGACAGAAGGGCATCCCGAGAGAGGAGAGGACAGAATAGCATTCAGAGAGAGGAGAGGACAGAAGGGCATCCAAACAAAGGAAAGGTCAGAAGGTCACCCAGAGAGCGGAGAAACCAGAAGGGAATCCAGAAAGAGGAGAAGACAGAAGGGTTCCAGAGAAAGGAGAAGTCAGAAGGGCATCCAGAGAGCGGAGAGGACAGAAAGTTATCTGAAGAGAGAAGAAAAAAAGGGAATCTAGATAGAGGAGAAGACAGACGGGCATACAAAGAAAGAAGAGGAACGAAGGACATCCAGAGGCCGGGGAGAACAGAAGCGCATTCAGAGAGAGGAGCAGACAGAAGGGCATCCAGATAGAAGAGAGAAAAGAAGTACATCCAAAGAGAGGATAGGACAGAAGGGCATCCAGAGAGAGGAGAGAACAGAAGGGCATCCAGAGGGAGGAGAGGACAGAAGGGCATCCAGACAGAGGAGAGGACAGAAGGGCATCCAGACAGAGGAGAGGACAGAAGGGCATCCAGAGAGAAGAGAGAACAAAGGGGCACCCAGAGAGAGGAGAGTACAGGAGGGCATCCAGGAAGAGGAGAGAACAGAAGGGCATCCAGAGAGAGGAGAAGACAGAAGGGCATCAAGAGAGAAGAGAGGAGAGAAAGTCATCCAGAGAGAGGAGAGAACAGAAGGGCTTCCAAAAACAGGACAAGACAGAAGGGCATCCAGACAGAGAAGAGGAATGAAGGGCATCCAGAGATATTAGAGAACAGAAGGTCCTCCAGACAGAGGAGAGGACAGAAGGGCATCCACATAGAGCAGAGAACAGAAGAGTATCAGGAGAGAAAAGAATACAGAAGGGCATCCAGAGAGAGGAGAGAACACAAGAACATCCAGAAACATGAGAGAACAGAAGAGCATCCAGAGAGAGTAGAGTATACAAGGGCAATTAGAGAGATGAAAGAACAGAAGATCATCCAGAGAGGAGAGAACAGAAAATCATGCAGAGAGATGAGATATCAGAAGATCCTCAAGAGAGAGTAGAGAAGAGAAGGGAATCCAGAGAAATGGTAGGACATAAGAAAATAAAGAGAGAGGAGAGAACAGGACATCCAGAGAGAGGAGAAGACAGATGGGCATCCAGAGAGAGGAGAGAACAGAAGGGCATCCAAAAAGATGAGAGAATATGAGAACATCCAGAAGAGAAGAGAACAGAAGGTCAAGCAGATATATGAGAGGACAGAAGGGAATCTAAAGATAGGAGAGAACAGTAAGTAATGTAAAGAGAGTAGAAGTGAGAAGGGCATCAATAGTGAAATGAAAACAGAAGGGGATCCACATAGAAGAGAAGACAGGAGGGCATCCAGAGTAAGGAGAGACAGAAGGGCATTCAGGGAGAAGAGAGGACACATGGGCATCCAAGGAGTTGAGAGAACAAAAGAGCATCCAGAAAGAGGAGAGAACACAAGGGCATCCATAGATGTCAGAGAACAGTAGATCTTCCAGATAGTGAAGAGTACAGAAGGGCATCCAGAGAGAGAATAGAAAAGAAGGGCATCCAGAGGGTTGAGAGGACAGAAGAGATATCAAGAGAGAGGACAGAACCGAAGGGCATCCAGAGAGAGGAGAGGACAGAAAGACTTCTGGAGACAAAAGAGAACAGAAAGGGATTCGGAGAGATGAGAGAATGGAAGGGCATCCAGAGATGGGAGATAATAGAAGAGCATCCAGAGAGAGGAGATAACTTAAGGGCATCCAAAAAGAGAAGACATACGGGCATCTAGAGAGAGCAGAGGACAGAAGGGCATCCAGAGAGAGGACAGAACAGAAGGGCATCCAGAGAGAGGAGAAGACAGAAGGGCATTCAGAGAGAAGAAAGAACTGAAGGGCATCCAGAGGGAGAAGAATGAAGGTCATCCAGACAGAAGAGAGAACAGAAGGGCATTCACAGAGAGGCGAATACCAATGGGCACCCAGAGAGAGGAGAGGACAGAAGAGCCTCCAGAGAGAATAGAGAACAGAACAGCATCCAGTGAGTGTAGAGGACAGAAGGGCATCCAGAGAGAGGAGAAGACCGAATGGCATCTGGATAGAGGAGTAAACAGAAGGGAATCCAGAGAGATAGAGGACAGAAGAACATCCTGACAATGGAGAGAACAGAAAGTCATCCAGAGAGAGGAGAGAACAGAAGGGCATCATGAGAGTGGAGAGAACAGAAGATCATCCAGAGAGAGGAGAGAACAGAAGAGAATCCAGAGAGAGGAGAGGACAGAAGGGCATCCAGTGAGAGAAGATGGAAGGTCATACAGAGAGAAAAGAGGATAGAAGGGCATCAGGGGAGCAAAGAAGACAAATGGGTATCCACAGAGAGGGGAGTACAAAAGGGCATCCAGAGAGAGAGAGAGGACAGAGAGGCATCCGGATGAGGAGAGAACAGAAGGGCATCCAGAGAGTGGAGAGGACAGGAGGGCATCCCTAGAGATGAGAATAAAGAAGGGCATCCAGAGAGAGGAAAGTACACAAGGGCATCCAGATTGATGACAGAACAGAAGAGCATCCATAGAGAGAAGGGAACAGGAGCGCATCCAGAGAGATGAGAGGACAGAAGGAAATCTAGAGAAAGGAGAGAACAGAAGGACATGCATAGAGAGGAGAAGACAGAAGGCCATTCATAGAATGGTGAAAACATAAGGGCATCCAGAGAGAGGAGAAGACAGAAGGGCATCCAGAGCGAGGAGAGGTACAGAAGGACAGCCAGAATGAGGAGAAGATAGAAAAACTTCCAGCGAAATTACAGGACAGAAGGGCATGCAGAGAGAGGATAGAAAAGAAGAGCATCCCGAGATTTGAGAATACAGAAAGGCATCCAGAGAGAGGATAGAACAAAAGAGCCTCCAGAGATAGGAGAGGACAGAATGGCATCCAGAGAGAGAAGACAGAATGTCATACAGAGAGAAAAGAGGACAGAAGGCCATCAGGAGAGCGGAAAGTACAGAAGGCCCTCCAGAGAGATGAGAGGACAGATGGGAATGTAGAGAGAGCAGAGTACAGAAGGGCATCCATAGAGATGTGAAAACAGAAGGGCATCCAGAGAGAGAAGAAGACAGAAGGTCATCCAGAGAGATGAGAGGATACAAGAGCATCCGGAGAGAGGAGAGGACAGATGGGCATCTGAAGAGAGTAGAGAACAGAAGGGCATACAGATAGAAGAGAGGACCGAAGGTCATCCAGAGAGAGGAGAGGACAGAATGGCATCCAGAGTTAGAAGAGGACAGAAGGGCATCTAGAGCGATGAGAGAACAGAAGGGTATCCAGAGAAAGGACAGAAAAGAATGTATCTAGAAAGGAGAAAACAGTAGGGCATCCGGAGAGAGGAGAGAACAGAAGGGCATCCAGACTGAGGAAAGGACAGAAAGGCATCCAGGTAGAGGAGAGGACAGAAGGGCATTCAAAGAGAGGAGAGGACAGAAGGGCCTCCAGTGAGAAGAGAAGACAGAGGAGCATCCAGAGAGAGGACAGGACACAAGGTCATCAAGAGAAATGAGAGGACAGAAGAGCATCCAGAGAGAAGAGACAAGAGAAAGGCATCCAGAGAGATGAGAGGACTGAAGAGAATCTAGAGAGAGGAGAGAACAGATGGGCATTCAGAGAGAGGAAAGGACAGAAAGTCATTCAGAGAGAGTAGAGTACATAAGGGCATCTACAGAGAGGAGAGAACAGAAGGGTATACCAACAAAGGAGAGAACAGAAGGGTATCCAGAAACAGGAGAGGACAAAAGGGCATCCAGAGAGAGGATGAGAGAAGGGCATTCAGAGAGAGGAGAAGACAGAAGGGCGTCCAGAGAGAGGAGAAGACACAAGAGCATCCAGATTGATGACAGTACAAAAAAGCAACCATTGAGAGAAGAGAATAGAAGAGCATCCAGAGTGATGAGAAGGCAGAAGAGCATCAAGAGAAAGGAGAGGACATAAGGGCATCCACATAGAGGAGAGAACAGAAGGGCATCCGGAGCAAGGAGAGAACATAAGGGCATCCAGAGTGAAAAGAGGAACAGAAGGGTAGCCAGAGAGGACAAGACAGAAAAACATCCAGAGAGAGACAGGACAGAAGGGCATCTGGAGAGAGGATGGAACAGTAGAGCATCCCGAGATTTGAGAAAACAGAAGGGCATCCAGAGAAAGGATAGAACAGAAGAGCCTCCAGAGATAGGAGAGGACAGAATGGCATCCAGAGAGAGAAGACAGAAGGTCATACAGAGAGAAAAGAGGACAGAAGGGCATCAGGAGAGCGAAGAGTATAGAAGGCCCTCCAGAGAGATGAGAAGACAGATGAGAATGTAGAGACAGGAGAGTACAGAAAGGCAGGTAGAGAAAGGAGAAGACAGAAGGGCATCCATAGAGATATGAAAACAGAAGAGTATCCAGAGAGAGAAGAAGACAGAAGGTCATCCAGAGAGATGAGAGGATAGAAGAGCATCCGGAGAGAGAAGAAGAAAGACGGTCATCCAGAAAAAAGAGAGAACAGAAGGGCATCCACAGAGAGGAGAAGACAGAAGGGCATCAAGAGAGAGGAGAGGACAGAAGAGCATATGAAGAGAGAAGAGAACAGAAGGGCATACAGAGAGAGGAGAGAACAGAAGATCATCCATAGAGAGAAAATATCAGAAGGGCATACAGAGATTGGAGGGGACAGAAGGGCATCCCGAGAGAGGAGAAGACAGAAAGGCATCCAGAGAGAGGAGAGTACAGAAGGGCATCTAGAGAGAGGAGTGAATAGAATGGCATCCATAGAGAATAGAGAACAGAAGAGCATCTAGAGAGAGGAGAGGTCAGAAGGGCATCCAGAGATAGAAGTCAGAATAACATCCAGAGAGAGAACAGTACAGAAGCACATCCAGAGAGATGAGAGAACAGAAGAGCATCCCGAGAGAGGAGAGGACACAGGGGCATTTAGAGAGATGAGAGAACAGAAGATCATCCAGAGAGAGAAGACAACAGAAGGGCATCCAGAGAGATGAGAGGACAGAAGAGAATCTAGACAGAGGAGAGCACAGAATGGCATCCAGACAGAGAAGACAAAAGGGCATCCAGAGTGAGGAGAAGATAGAAGGATATCCAGAGAGAGGAGAGGACACAAGAGCATCCAGAGAGATGAGAGGGCAGAAGGTAATCTAGAGATAGGAGAGGACAGAAGGACAGGCATAGAAAGGAGAAGACAGAAGGCCATCCATAAAGAGGTGAAAACTGAAGGGCAGCCAGAGAGAGGAGAAGACAGAAGGGCATCCAGAGTGATGAGAGGTCAGAAGAGCATCCAAAGAGAGGAGAGATCAGAAGGGCATTCACAGAGAGGAGAGAACAGAAGGGCATCTGGAGCAAGGAGAGAACAGTAGGGCATCCAGAGCGAAGAGAGGTACAGAAGGCCACCCAAAGTGAGGTGAATACAGAAAAACATTAAGAGAAAGGACAGGACAGAAGGGCATCCGGACAGAGGAGAAGAGAGAAGTGCATCCAGAGAGGAGGAACAGAAGGGCATCCAGAGAAATGAGAGTACAGGAGAGCATCCATAGTGAGAAGAGAACAGAAGGAAAGCAGAGTAATGAGAGGACACAAGGGAATCCACAGAGAGGAGGACACGAGTGCATCCAGAGAGAGGAGAGAAGAGAAGAGCATCAATAGATAGAAAAGAACAAAAAGGCATCTAGAGAGATGAGAAGACAGAAGGGAATCTAGAGAGAGGAGAGAACAGAAATGCATGTAGAGATAGGAAAAGACAGAAGGGCATCCATAGAGAGGTGAAAACAGAAGGGGATCCAGAGCGAGGAGAAGACAGAAGAATGTCTGGAGAGAGTACAGGACAAGAGGGCATCCAGAGAAAGGAGAAGACAGAAGGGCAACCAGGGAGATGAATGGACACAAGGGCATCTAGAGAGATGAGAGAACAGAAGAGCATCCAGAGAGAGGAGAGGAAACAAGGGCATCAAGAGAGATGAGAGAACAGCAGATTTTCCAGAGTGAGGAGAGAACAGAATGGCATCCAGAGGGATGAGAGGAGAGAAAAGAATCTAGAGAGAGGAGAGAAGAGAAGGGTATGTAGAAAGAAGAGAAGACAGCAGGGCATCCATAGAGAGGTGAAAACAGAAGGGCATCCAGCGAGGGGAGAAAACGGAAGGGCATCCAGAAAGATGAGAGGACAGAAGAGCATCCAGAGAGAGGAGAGTTCAGAAGGGCAATCAGAGAGAGGTGAATAAAGAAGGGAATCCAGAGAGACGAGAAAACAGAAGGGAATCCAGAGAGAAGAAAGAACAGAAGGGCATCCAGAGAGAGTAGAGGACAGAAGGGCATCCAGAGAGAGGAGAAGACAGAAGGGCATCCCAATAGATGAGAGGTCAGAAGGGCATCTTCGAAGAAGAGGGTATAGAAGTGCATCCAGAGAGAGGAGAGAACAGAACGGCATCCAGAGAGAGGAGAAGACAGAATGGCATCCAGAGATAAGAGAGAAAAGAAGGGCATCCAGAGAGTGGAAAAAACAGAAGGGGATCCTGAGAGAGGAGAGGACACAAGGGCATCATGGAAGGGGAGAGGACAGAAGGCCATCCAGAGAGAGGAGAAAACAAAAGGGCATCCAGAGAGAGGAGAAGACAGATGGGCATGCAGAGAGAGGAGAGTTCAGAAGGGCATCTAGAGAGAGGAGGGATCAGAAGGGCATGATGGAAGAGGAGAGTAAAGAAGAGCATCCAGAGGGAGGAGAGAACAGAAGGGCATGCACAGAGAAGGGAGAACAGAAGAGCATCGGGAGAGAGGAGGGAACAGAAGAGTATCCAAAGAGAGGAGAAAAATGAAGAGCACCCAAAGAGAGGAGAGAAGAGAAGGTCATTCAGAGAGTGGAGAAGACAGAAGGGAATCCCGAGAGAAGAGAGGACAGAAGGGCATCATGGAAGAGGAGAGGACAGAATGGCATCCAGAGAGAGGAGAGAACAAAAGGGCATCCAGAGAGAGGAGAAGACAGAAGGTCATTCAGTGATAGGAGAGGACAGAAGGTCATCCAGAGAGAGGAGCGGACAGAAGGGCATCCAGATAGAAGAGAGTAAATAAGGGTATGCAGAGAGATGAGAGGACAGAAGGGTATCCAGAGAGATGAAAAGACTGAACGGCATCCATAGAGAGGAGAAGACAGAAGGGCATTAAGAGAGAGGATAGAATAGAAGGGCATCCAGAGAGATGAGAGTATAGGAGAGCATCCATAGATAGAAGAGAACAGAGAGGAAACCAGAGAGAATAGAGAACATAAGGGAATCCACAGAGAGGGGAGGAAAAAAGGGTATCCAAAAAGAGGAGAGTACAGAGTGTATCCAGAGAGAAGAGAGGACAGTAGAACACCCAGAGAGAGGAGAGAACAGAAGGGCATTCAGAGAGAGGATTAAACGGAAGGGCATCCAGAGAGATGAGAGGTAAGAAGGGCATCCAGAGAGAGAAGAAGACAGAAGTGCATCAAGAGAGAGGAGAGGAAATAAGAGCATCCAGAGAGAGGAGAGAACAAAAGGGCATCCAGAGAGGGGTGAGAACAGAAGGTCATCAAGAGAGATGAGAGGACAGAAGGGCATCCAGAGAGACAAGAGAACAGAAGGCATCGAGAAAGAGAAGAAGACAGAAGGGCATCAAGAGAGAGGAGAGGAAAGAAGGCATTCAGAGAGAGGAGAGAACATAAGGGCATCGAGAGAGATGAGAGAACAAAAGGGCATGCAGAGTGCATAGAAGACAGAAGGGCATCCAGAGAGATGAGAAGACAGAAGGGCATCCAGAGAGAGGAAAGAACAGAAGGGCATCCAGAGAGAAGAGAAGACAGAAGGGCATCCAGAGAGAGGAGAAGAGAGAAGGGCATCCAGAGAGAAGAGGATAGAAGGGCATCATGGAAGAGGAGAGGACAGAAGGGCATCCAGAGAGAGGAGAGAACAGAAGTGCATCCAGAGATAGAAGAAGACAGAAAGGCATCCAAAAATATGAGAGGACAGAAGGGCATCCAGAGAGAGGAGAGTACAGGAGAGCATCCATAGAGAGAAGAGAACAGAAGGGCAACCAGAGAGATTAGAGGAAAGAAGGGAATCCAGAGAGAGTAGAGGACAAAATGGCATCCCGAGAGAGGAGAGGACAGAAGGGCATTCACAGAGAGGAGAGAACAGAATGGCATCCAGAGAAAGGAAAGAACAGAAGGGCCTCCAGAGAGAGGAGAGAACAGAATGGCATCCATAGAGAGGAGAGTACAGAAGACATCCAAAAAGAGGAGAGAAAAGAAGAGTATGTACAGAGAAGAGAGAACAGAAGGCCATCCAACCATATAGAGGAGATTACAGAAGGGCATCTGGATAGAGGAGAGAACAAAAGAGCATCCAGAGGAAGGAGAGGACACAAGGGCATCCAGAGAGATAAGAGGACACAAGGGCATCCAGAGAGAGAAGAAAACAGAAGGGCTCCAGATAGGGGAAAAGACTGAAGGGCATCCAGATAGAGGAGAGAACAGGAGAGCATCCAGAGAGAGGAAAAGACAAGAGGACATCCAAAGAGAGGGGAGGACACAAGGACATGCAGAGATTAGAGAACAGGAGAGCATCCATAGAGAGAAGAGGACAGAAGGGCAACCAAAGAGATGAGAGGACAGATGGTAAACCAGAGAAAGGATAGGACAGAAAAGCATCCGGAGAGAGGGAGGACCTAAGGGCATCCTGAGACTGGAGAAAACAGAAAATAATCCAGAGAGAGGAGAAAAAGGAAGCGCATCCCGAGAGAGGAGCAGAAAGAAGGTCATCAAGACAGAGGATAGAACACAAGGGCATCCACAGAGAGGAGAAGACAGAAGGGCTTCAAGAGGGAGGAGACCACAGAAGGGCATATGGAGAGAGAAGAGATCAGAAGAGCATCTAGAGAGAGGAAAGGATAAAATGGCATACAGAGAGAGGAGAAGACAGAAAAACATCTAGAGAGAGGATAGAACAAAAGGTCATCTAGAACATGAGAGAACAGAAGATCATCCAGAGAGAGAAGAGAACAGAAAAGCTTACCGAGAGATGAGAGGTTAGAAGAGAATCTAGCCAGAGGAGAGAATAGAAAGGCATCCAGAGAGAGGGGAAGACAGAAGGGCATTCAAAGAGAGAAGAAGACAGAAGGGCATCCAGTGAGAGTAGAGGACACCAGGGGATCAAGATTGATGAGAGAACCGAAGAGAATCCATAGAGATAAGAGACCAGAAGGGCAGCCAGAGATAGGAGAGGAGAGAGGAACATCCGGAGAGAAAAGAGAACAGAAGTGCATCCGGATAGAGGAGAGAACAGATGGGTATCCAGAGAGATAGAGGAGAGAAGGGCATTCTGAGAGTGCAGAGAACAGAAAGTCACCCAGAGTGTGGAGATAACAGAAGGGCATCCAGAGGGAGGAGAAGACAGAAGGGCATCCAGAGAGAGGAGAGGACAGAAGGGCATCCACAGGAGGAGAGAATAGAAGGGCATCCATAGGAGGAGAGAACAGAAGGGCATCCATAGAGAGGATAAGACATAAGGGAATCCAGAGAAAGGAGAAGACATAAGGGCATCCGGAGAGAGAAGAGAACAGAAGGGAATCCAGAGAGAGAAGACAGAAGTGCACCCAGTGATAGGAGAGGACAGAAGAACATCCAGAGAGAGGAGAAGACAGAAGGGAATCTAGAGAGAGGAGATAAGAGAAGGGCATGTTGAGAAAGGAGAAGACAGAAGGAAATCCAAAGAGAGGTGAAAACAGAAGGGCATCCAGAGTGAGGAGAAGACAGAAGGGCATCCAGAGAGAGAAGAATACATAATGGCATCCGAAGAGAGGACAGAACAGAAGGCCATCTATAGAGAGGAAAGAACAGAAGGGCATCCAGAGAGAGGAGAAGACATAAGGGCATCAGTAGAAAGGAGAGAAAATAAGGTCATCCAGAGAGATGAGAGAACAGAAGAACATCCAGAGAGAGGAGAAAACAGAAGGGCATCCAGAGAGATGAGAGTACAGAAGGGCATGCAAAGAAAGGAGAGGACAGAAGGGCATGCAGAGAGAGGAGAAGACAGGAAAACATGCAGAGAGTGGACAGGACAGAAGGGGTCCGGAGAGAGGATAGAACAGAAGGGCACCTGGATATTTGAGGAAAAAAAAGGCATCCAGAGAGAGGAGAGGACAGATGGGTAACCGGAATAAGGAGAGAACAGAAGGGCATCCAGAGAGAGGAGAGAACAGAAGAGCATTCAGAGAGAGGAGAGGACAGAAGGGCATCCAGAGAGAGGACAGAACAGAAGGCATACAGAGAGGAGAGAAGAGAAGTGCATCTGGAGAGAGGAGAGAACAGAAGGGCATCCAGAGCGAGGACAGAACAGAAGGGCATCCAGAGAGAGGAGAAGACAGAAGGGCATCCAGAGAGAGGATAGGACAGAAGGACATCCAGAGAGAGGAGAGAAAAGAAGATCTTCCAGAGAGAGGATAGAACAGAAGGGTGTTCTGTTAGATGAGAGAACAGAAGATCATCCAGAGAGAGAAGGGAACAGAAGGGCATCCAGGGATAAGAGGATAGAAGAGAATCTAGAAAGTGGAGATAACAAAAGGGCATCAAAAGAGGAGAAGTCTGAAGGGAATCCAGAGAGAAGAGAAGACAGAAGTGCATCTAGAGTGAGGAGATGACACAAGGACATCCAGAGACATGAGAGAACAGAAGAGCATCCAAAGAGAGAAGAGAACAGAAGGGCAAGCAGAGATATGAGATTACAGAAGGGAATGCAGAGAAAAAAGAGGACAGAAGGGCATCCAGAGAGAGGAGGAGACAGAAGGACACCCCTAGAAAGGTGAAAACAGAAGAACATCCAGAGAGAGAAGACAGAAGGGCATCCAGAAAGAGGAGATGACACAAGGGCATCTAGAGAAAGAAGAGAACCAGAAGGGCCTCCAGAAAGAGGAGAAGATATAAGGGAATCTTGAGCGAGGAGAGAACAAATGGGCATCCAGAGAGAGGAGAGAACAGAAGAACATCCAGAGAGAGGAGAAGACAGAAGGGCATACAGAGAGAGGAGAGGACATAAGGAAATCCGGAGAGAAGAGAGAACAGAAGGGCATTCGAAGGGAGTAGAAATCAGAAAGGCATCTAGAGAGAGGAGAGGGACACAAGGGCATCTAGAAAGCTGACAGAACAATACATTATCCATAGAGAGAAGAGAACAGAGGGGAATCAAGAGAGATAAGAGAAATGAAGGGAATCTAAAGAGAGGAGAGAACAGAAGGGCATGTTGAGAGAGGAGAAGACTGAAGGGCATCTGGATAGAGGAGAGAACATAAGGTCATCCAGAGAGAGGAGACCACAGAAAGTCATCCAGAGAGACGAGAAGACAGAAGGGCATACAGAGAGAGAAGACAGAAGGGCAATCAGAGAGATGAGAGGACAGAAGAGCATCCAGAGAGAGGAGAGATCAGAAAGGCATCCAGAGATAGGGGAAGACAGAAGGGCATCCAGAGAGAGGAGATGACAGAAAGGCATCCAGAAAGAGGAAAGACCTGAAGGGCATCCAGAGAGAGGAGAAATCAGAAGGACATCCAGAGAGAATGGAAGACAGAAGGGCATTCAGGTAGAGGAAAGGACAGAAGATATCTGGATAGAAGAGTGAACAGAAGGGTATCCAGAGAGAGGAGAAGACAGAAGGGCACTCAGTGATAGGAGAGAACAGAAGGACATCTGGAGAGAGGAGAGTACAGAAGGGAATCTAGAGAGGGGAGAGAACAGAAGGGCATGTTGAGAAAGGAGAAGACAGAAGGGAATCCAAAGTGAGGTGAAAACAGAAGATCATCGAGAGTGAGGAGAAGACAGAAGGGCATCCAGAGAGAGAAGAATACATAAGAGCATCCGGAGAGAGGACAGAACAGAAGGGCATCTATAGAGAGAAAGAAGAGAAGGGCATCCAGAGAGAGGAGAAGACATAAGGGCATCAGTAGAGAGGAGAGAACAAAAGGGCATCCACAGAGAGGAGAGAACAGAAGAACATCCAGAGAGAGGAGAAAACAGAAGGGCATCCAGAGAGATGAGAGGACAGAAGGGCATCCAAAGAAAGGAGAGGACAGAAGGGCATCCAGAGAGAGGAGAAGACAGAAAAACATACAAAGAGTGGACAGGACAGAAGGGCATTGGGAAAGAGGATAGAACAGAAGGGCATCCGGAGATTTGAGAAAACAGAATGGCATCCAGAGAGAGGAGAGGACAGAAGGGCATCTGGAATAAGGGAAGAACAGAAGGGCATCCAGAGAGAGGAGAGAAGAGAAGAGCATTCAGAGAGAGGAGAGGACAGAATGGCATCCAGAGAGAGCACAGAACAGAAGGCATACAGAGAGGAAACAACAGAAGCACATCTGGAGAAAGGAGAGAACAAAAGGGTATCCAGATCGAGGAAAGAACAGAAGGGCATCCAGAGAGAGGAGAAGACCGAAGGGCATCCAGAGAGAGGAGAGGACAGAAGGACATCCAGAGAGAGGAGAGAAAAGACGATCTTCCAGAGAGAGGATAGAACAGAAGGGCATCCAGTGAGATGAGAGAAAAGAAGATCATCCAGAGAGAGAAGAGAACAGAAGGGCATCCAGAGAGATGAGAGGATAGAAGAGAATCTAGAGAGAGGAGAGAACAAAAGGGCATCAATAGAGGAGAAGACAGAAGGAAATCCAGAGAGAAGGGAAGACAGAAGGGCATCCAGAGAGAGGAGAGGACACAAGGACATCCAGAGATATGAGAGAACAGAAGAGCATCCATAGAGAGACGAGAACAGAAGGGCATCCAGAGAGATGAGATGGCAAAACGGAATCTAGAGAGAGGAGAGTACAGAAGGGCATCCAGAGAGAGAAGACAGAAGGACATCCATAGAAAGGTGAAAACAGAAGAACATCCAGAGAGAGAAGAAGACAGAAGGGCATCCAGAGAGAGGAGATGACAGAAGGGCATTGAGAGAGAGGAGAGAACAGAAGGGCATCCAGAGAGAGGAGAGGACACAAGGTCATCCATAGTGCTGAGAGAAAAATACACTATCCATAAAGAGAAAAGAACAATGGGGCATCAAGAGAGATGAGAGGAATGAAGGGAATCTAGAGAGAGGAGAGAACAGAAGGGCATGTAGGGAGAGGAAAAGACAGAAGGGCATCCAGATAGAGGAGAGAACATAAGGTCATCCAGAGAGACGAGAAGACAGAAGGGCATACAGAGAGAGGAGAAGACAGAAGGGCAACCAGAGAGATGAGAGTACAGAAGAGCATCCAGAGAGAGGAGAGATCAGAAAGGCCTCCAGAGAGAGGGGAAGACAGAAGGGCATTCAGGTAGAGGAGAGGACAGAAGTCATCTGGATAGAAGAGAGAACAGAAGGGTATCCAGAGAGAGGAGAAGACAGAATGGCACTCAGTGATAGGAGAGGACAGAAGGACATCCAGAGAGAGGAGATGACAGAATGGCATCCAGAGAGAGAAAAGACCTGAAGGGCATCCAGAGAGAGGAGAGAAAACAAGGCCATCCAGTGAGAGGGGAAGACAGAAGGGCATTCAGGTAGAGGAGAGGACAGAAGACATCTGAATAGAAAAGGGAACAGAAGGGTATCCAGAGAGAGGAGAAGACAGAAGGGCACTCAATGATAGGAGAGGACACAAGGGCATCCAGAGATGTGAGAGAACAGAAGAGCATCCATAGAGAGAAGAGAACAGAAGCACATCCAGAGAGAGGAGAAGGAATAAGGGAATCTAGAGAGAAGAGAGTACAAAAGGGCATCCAGAGAGAGAAGACAGAAGGACATCCATAGAAAAGTGAAAACAGAAGAACATCCAGAGAGAGAAGAAGACAGAAGGGCATCCAGGAAGAGGAGATGACAGAAGGGCATTGAGAGAGAAGAGAGAAGAGAAGGGCATCCAGAGAGAGGAGAAGACATAAGGGAATCTTGAGAGAGGAGAGAACAAAAGGGCATCCAGTGAGAGGAGAGAATAGAAGAACATCCAGAGAAAAGAGAAGACAGAAGCACGTACAGAGAGAGGAGAGGACAGAAGGAAATCCGAAGAGAAGAGAGAACAGAAGGGCATTCGAAGAGAGTAGAAGTCAGAAGGCATACAGAGAGAGGAGAGGACACGAGGGCATCCAGAGAGCTGAGATAACAATACATTATCCATAGAGAGAAGATAACAGAAGTGCATCAAGAGAGATGAGAGAAATGAAGGGAATCTAGAGAGAGGAGAGAACAGAAGGGCATGTTGAGAGAGGAGAAGACTGAAGGGCATCTGTATAGAGGAGAGAACATAAGGTCATCCAGAGAGAGGAGACAACAGAAAGTCATCCAGAGAGACGAGAAGACAGAAGGGCATCCAGAGAGAGGAGAGGACACAAGGGCATCCAGAAATATGAGAGAACAGAAGAGCATCCATAGAGAGAAGAGAACAGAAGGGAATCCAGAGAGATGAGATGGCAAAAGGGAATCTAGAGAGAGGAGAGTACAGAAGGGCATCCAGAGAGAGAAGACAGAAGGACATCCGTAGAAAGGTGAAAACAGAAGAACATCCAGAGAGAGAAGAAGACAGAAGGGCATCCAGAAAGAGGAGATGACAGAAGGGCATTGAGAGAGAGGAGAGAACAGAAGGGCATCCAGAGAGAGGAGAAGACATAAGGGAATCTAGAGAGAGGAGAGAACAAAAGGGCATCCAGAGAGAGGAGAGAACAGCAGAACATCCATAGAGAAAGAAGACGAAGGGCATACAGAGAGTGGAGAGGACAGAAGGAAATCCGGAGCAACGAAGGAGAACAGAAGGGGATTCCAAGAGAATAGAAGTCAGAAAAGCATCCAAGGAGACGAGAGAACACAAGGGCATCAGAGTACTGAGAGAACATACATTATCCATAGAGAGAAGATAACAAGGGGCTCCAAGAGAGATACAGAAGTATGAAGGGAACTAGAGAGGGAGAGAACAGAAGGTCATTGTTGAGAGAAGGAGAAGACTGAAGGGCATCCGGGAATAGAGGAGAGAACATAGGTCATCCAGAGAGAGGGACAACAGAAGGTCATCCAGAAAGATGAGAGACGTAAGGGCATACAGAGAGAGGAGAAGGCAGAAGGGGGCAACCATAGTAGATGAGAGCATCCAGAGAAGAGGCAAGATCAGAAAGGCCTCCGAGATAGGGGAAGACAGAAGGCCATCCAGAGAGAGGAGATGACAGAAGGGCACCAGAGAGCGGAAAGACCTGAAGGCATCCAGAGAGAGGAGAAATCAGAAGGGCGATTCCAAGAGGGGGGAAGACAGAGAGGGCATCCAGGGAGAAAAAGGGAGAGGACAGAATGCATCTGAAGAGAAGAGAGAACAGAAGAGTCATCCCAGAGAGTGAGGAAAGAATGGCAACTGGAGACTGGAGAGAACAAAAATCATCCAGATTGAGTAGAAAGGAGAAGCACATCCAGAGAGAGGAACAGAAAGAAGGTCATCCAGACCAGAGGAGAGGACAGAAGGGCATCCAAGAGAGGAGAGGAATGAAGAGCATCTATAGAGAGGAGAGGGACAGAAAAACTGCATACAGAAGAGGAGAAGACAGAAAACATCCAGTGACGGATGGGGTGAAGGGCATCTAGAAAAAGAAGGAAAAAGCAGATCATCCCCAAGGGATAACAAAAGGCAACCAGAGATTGAGAGAACGGAGAAGCATCCATAGAAAGAATAGACAGAAGGGCAACCAGAGATATGATAGAGAGAAGGATGCAGAGAGAGGAGGAGGTTTGAAGGGAATTCAGAGCGAGGAGAGGACAGAAGGACCTTCGAGATAGGAGGGACAGAAGGGCACTGTGTGAAGAGAGAGAGAAGGGCATCCAGAGAGAGGAATAGGACATAGGGCATCCCGAGACAGGAGAAGACATAGGGCATCCCAAGAGAGGAGAGGACAGAAGGCATCCAGAGAGAGGAGAGGACAGAATGGCATCCAGAGGAGGGATGACAAAGGGATAATCCAGAGAGCAGAAAGCCCTGAAGGGCATCCAGAGAGAGGAGAGATCGAAGTCCATCAGAGAGAGGGGAAGACAAAAGGGCATTCAGATATAGGGAGACGAGACATCTGGAGAGAAGAGAGACAGAGGGTTATCCAGAGAGAGGGAGAGATCGAAGGGCACTCAGTGACAGGAGAGGACAGA
>NC_047666.1:73736-132998 GCF_011762505.2 Arvicanthis niloticus
AAGACATCCAAAAAGAGGAGAGAAAAGAAGAGTATGTACAGAGAAGAGAGAACAGAAGGCCATCCAACCATATAGAGGAGAGTACAGAAGGGCATCTGGATAGAGGAGAGAACAGAAGAGCATACAGAGAGAGGAGAGGACACAAGGGCCTCCAGAGAGATGAGAGAACAGAAGAGCATCCAGAGAAAGAAGATAACAGAAGGGCTCCAGATAGGGGAAAAGACTGAAGGGCATCCAGAGAGAGGAGAAGACAGAAGGGCATCCAGAGTGAAGAAAAGACAAAAGGACATCCAAAGAGAGGGGAGGACACAAGGACATGCAGAGATTAGAGAACAGGAGATCATCCATAGAGAGAAGAGGACCTAAGTGCAACCAGAGAGATGAGAGGACAGATGGTAATCCAGAGAGAGGATAGGACAGAAAAGCATCCAGAGAGAGGGAGTACAGAAGGGCATCCTGAGACTGGAGAGAACAGAAAATAATCCACAGAGAGGAGAAAAAGGAAGCACATCCAGAGAGAAAGGAGCAGAAAGAAGATCATCAAGACAGAGGAGAGAACACAAGGGCATCCACAGAGAGGAGAAGACAGAAGGGCTTCAAGAGGGAGAAGCTGACAGAAGGGCATACAGAGAGAGAAGAGATCAGAAGAGCATCTAGAGAGAGGAAAGGATAGAATGGCATACAGAGAGAGGAGAAGACAGAAAAACATCCAGAGAGAGGATAGAACAAAAGGGCATCCAGAGACATGAGAGAACAGAAGATCATCCAGAGAGAGAAGAGAACAGAAAAGCTTTCAGAGAGATGAGAGGATAGAAGAGAATCTAGCCAGAGGAGAGAATATAAGGACATCGAGAGAGAAGGGAAGACAGAAGGGCATCCAGAGAGAGAAGAAGACAGAAGGGCATCCAGTGAGAGTAGAGGACACAAGGACATCCAGATTGATGAGAGAACAGAAGAGAATCCATAGAGATAAGAGAACAGAAGGGCAGCCGGAGAGAGCAGAGGAGAGAGGAGCATCTGGAGAGAAAAGAGAACAGAAGTGCATCCGGATAGAGGAGAGAACAGATGGGTATCCAGAGAGATAGAGGAGAGAAGGGCATTCTGAGAGTGGAGAGAACAGAAAGTCATCCAGAGTGTGGAGAGAACAGAAGGGCATCCAGAGTGAGGAGAAGACAGAAGGGCATCCAGAGAGAGGAGAGGACAGAAGGGCATCCACAGGAGGAGAGAATAGAAGGGCATCCATAGGAGGAGAGAACAGAAGGGCATCCATAGAGAGGATAAGACATAAGGGAATCCAGAGAAAGGAGAAGACATAAGGGCATCCGGAGAGAGAAGAGAACAGAAGGGAATCCAGAGAGAGAAGACAGAAGTGCACCCAGTGATAGGAGAGGACAGAAGAACATCCAGAGAGAGGAGAAGACAGAAGGGAATCTAGAGAGAGGAGATAAGAGAAGGGCATGTTGAGAAAGGAGAAGACAGAAGGAAATCCAAAGAGAGGTGAAAACAGAAGGGCATCCAGAGTGAGGAGAAGACAGAAGGGCATCCAGAGAGAGAAGAATACATAATGGCATCCGAAGAGAGGACAGAACAGAAGGCCATCTATAGAGAGGAAAGAACAGAAGGGCATCCAGAGAGAGGAGAAGACATAAGGGCATCAGTAGAAAGGAGAGTAAAAAAGGTCATCCAGAGAGATGAGAGAACAGAAGGGCATCCAGAGAGAGGAGAAAACAGAAGGGCATCCAGAGAGATGAGAGTACAGAAGGGCATGCAAAGAAAGGAGAGGACAGAAGGGCATGCAGAGAGAGGAGAAGACAGGAAAACATGCAGAGAGTGGACAGGACAGAAGGGGTCCGGAGAGAGGATAGAACAGAAGGGCACCTGGATATTTGAGGAAAAAAAAGGCATCCAGAGAGAGGAGAGGACAGATGGGTAACCGGAATAAGGAGAGAACAGAAGGGCATCCAGAGAGAGGAGAGAACAGAAGAGCATTCAGAGAGAGGAGAGGACAGAAGGGCATCCAGAGAGAGGACAGAACAGAAGGCATACAGAGAGGAGAGAAGAGAAGTGCATCTGGAGAGAGGAGAGAACAGAAGGGCATCCAGAGCGAGGACAGAACAGAAGGGCATCCAGAGAGAGGAGAAGACAGAAGGGCATCCAGAGAGAGGATAGGACAGAAGGACATCCAGAGAGAGGAGAGAAAAGTAGATCTTCCAGAGAGAGGATAGAACAGAAAGGCGTCCAGTGAGATGAGAGAACAGAACATCATCCAGAGAGAGAAGAGAACAGAAGGGCATCCAGAGAGATGAGAGGATAGAAGAGAATCTAGAGAAAGGAGAGAACAAAAGGGCATCAAAAGAGGAGAAGTCTGAAGGGAATCCAGAGAGAAGAGAAGACAGAAGTGCATCTAGAGTGAGGAGATGACACAAGGTCATCCAGAGAGATGAGAGAACAGAAGAGCATCCAAAGTAAGAAGAGATCAGAAGGGCAAGCGGAGATATGAGATTACAGAAGGGAATGCAGAGAGAGAAGAGTACAGAAGGGCAACCAGAGAGAGGAGAAGACAGAAGGACATCCGTAGAAAGGTGAAAACAGAAGAACATCCAGAGAGAGAAGACAGAAGGGCATCCAGAAAGAGGAGATGACACAAGGGCATCTAGAGAAAGAAGAGAACCAGAAGGGCCTCCAGAGAGAGGAGAAGATATAAGGGAATCTTGAGCGAGGAGAGAACAAATGGGCATCCAGAGAGAGGAGAGAACAGAAGAACATCCAGAGAGAGGAGAAGACAGAAGGGCATACAGAGAGAGGAGAGGACATAAGGAAATCCGGAGAGAAGAGAGAACAGAAGGGCATTCGAAGGGAGTAGAAATCAGAAAGGCATCTAGAGAGAGGAGAGGACACAAGGGCATCTAGAAAGCTGACAGAACAATACATTATCCATAGAGAGAAGAGAACAGAGGGGAATCAAGAGAGATAAGAGAAATGAAGGGAATCTAAAGAGAGGAGAGAACAGAAGGGCATGTTGAGAGAGGAGAAGACTGAAGGGCATCTGGATAGAGGAGAGAACATAAGGTCATCCAGAGAGAGGAGACCACAGAAAGTCATCCAGAGAGACGAGAAGACAGAAGGGCATACAGAGAGAGAAGACAGAAGGGCAATCAGAGAGATGAGAGGACAGAAGAGCATCCAGAGAGAGGAGAGATCAGAAAGGCATCCAGAGATAGGGGAAGACAGAAGGGCATCCAGAGAGAGGAGATGACAGAAGGGCATCCAGAGAGAGGAAAGACCTGAAGGGCATCCAGAGGGAGAAGAGATCAGAAGGACATCCAGAGATAGGGGAAGACAGAAGGGCATTCAGGTAGAGGAAAGGACAGAAGATATCTGGATAGAAGAGTGAACAGAAGGGTATCCAGAGAGAGGAGAAGACAGAAGGGCACTCAGTGATAGGAGAGAACAGAAGGACATCTGGAGAGAGGAGAGTACAGAAGGGAATCTAGAGAGGGGAGAAAACAGAAGGGCATGTTGAGAAAGGAGAAGACAAGGGAATCCAAAGTGAGGTGAAAACAGAAGATCATCGAGAGTGAGGAGAAGACAGAAGGGCATCCAGAGAGAGAAGAATACATAAGGACATCCGGAGAGAGGACAGAACAGAAGGGCATCTATAGAGAGGAAAGAACAGAAGGGCATCCAGAGAGAGGAGAAGACATAAGGGCATCAGTAGAGAGGAGAGAACAAAAGGGCATCCACAGAGAGGAGAGAACAGAAGAACATCCAGAGAGAGGAGAAAACAGAAGGGCATCCAGAGAGATGAGAGGACAGAAGGGTATCCAAAGAAAGGAGAGGACAGAAGGGCATCCAGAGAGAGGAGAAGACAGAAAAACATCCAGAGAGTGGACAGGACAGAACGGATCCGGAGAGAGGATAGAACAGAAGGGCATCCGGAGATTTGAGAAAAAAAAGGGCATCCAGAGAGAGGAGAGGACATAAGGGCCTCCAGAATAAGGGAAGAACAGAAGGGCATTCAGAGAGAGGAGAGAAGAGAAGAGAAGAGCATCCACAGAGAGGAGAGGACAGAATGGCATCCAGAGAAAGGACAGAACAGAAGGCATACAGAGAGGAAACAACAGAAGCACATCTGGAGAAAGGAGAGAACAAAAGGGTATCCAGATCAAGGAAAGAACAGAAGGGCATCCAGAGAGAGGAGAAGACCGAAGGGCACCCAGATAAAGGAGAGGACAGAAGGACATCCAGAGAGAGGAGAGAAAAGACGATCTTCCAGAGAGAGGATAGAACAGAAGGGCATCCAGTGAGATGAGAGAAAAGAAGATCATCCAGAGAGAGAAGAGAACAGAAGGGCATCCAGAGAGATGAGAGGATAGAAGAGAATCTAGAGAGAGCAGAGAACAAAAGGGCATCAATAGAGGAGAAGACAGAAGGGAATACAAAGAGAAGAGAAGACAGAAGGGCATCCAGAGAGAGTAGGGGACACAAGGACATCCAGAGATATGATAGAACAGAAGAGCATCCATAGAGAGAAGAGAACAGAAGGGAATCCAGAGAGATGAGATGGCAAAAAGGAATCTAGAGAGAGGAGAGTACAGAAGGGCATCCAGAGAGAGAAGACAGAAGAACATCCATAGAAAGGTGAAAACAGAAGAACATCCAGAGAGAGAAGAAGACAGAAGGGCATCCAGAAAGAGGAGATGACAGAAGGGCATTGAGAGAGAGGAGAGAACAGAAGGGCATCCAGAGAGAGGAGAGGACACAAGGTCATCCATAGTGCTGAGAGAAAAATACACTATCCATAAAGAGAAAAGAACAATGGGGCATCAAGAGAGATGAGAGGAATGAAGGGAATCTAGAGAGAGGAGAGAACAGAAGGGCATGTAGGGAGAGGAAAAGACAGAAGGGCATCCAGATAGAGGAGAGAACATAAGGTCATCCAGAGAGACGAGAAGACAGAAGGGCATACAGAGAGAGGAGAAGACAGAAGGGCAACCAGAGAGATGAGAGTACAGAAGAGCATCCAGAGAGAGGAGAGATCAGAAAGGCCTCCAGAGAGAGGGGAAGACAGAAGGGCATTCAGGTAGAGGAGAGGACAGAAGTCATCTGGATAGAAGAGAGAACAGAAGGGTATCCAGAGAGAGGAGAAGACAGAATGGCACTCAGTGATAGGAGAGGACAGAAGGACATCCAGAGAGAGGAGATGACAGAATGGCATCCAGAGAGAGAAAAGACCTGAAGGGCATCCAGAGAGAGGAGAGAAAACAAGGCCATCCAGTGAGAGGGGAAGACAGAAGGGCATTCAGGTAGAGGAGAGGACAGAAGACATCTGAATAGAAAAGGGAACAGAAGGGTATCCAGAGAGAGGAGAAGACAGAAGGGCACTCAATGATAGGAGAGGACACAAGGGCATCCAGAGATGTGAGAGAACAGAAGAGCATCCATAGAGAGAAGAGAACAGAAGCACATCCAGAGAGAGGAGAAGGAATAAGGGAATCTAGAGAGAAGAGAGTACAAAAGGGCATCCAGAGAGAGAAGACAGAAGGACATCCATAGAAAAGTGAAAACAGAAGAACATCCAGAGAGAGAAGAAGACAGAAGGGCATCCAGGAAGAGGAGATGACAGAAGGGCATTGAGAGAGAAGAGAGAAGAGAAGGGCATCCAGAGAGAGGAGAAGACATAAGGGAATCTTGAGAGAGGAGAGAACAAAAGGGCATCCAGTGAGAGGAGAGAATAGAAGAACATCCAGAGAAAAGAGAAGACAGAAGCACGTACAGAGAGAGGAGAGGACAGAAGGAAATCCGAAGAGAAGAGAGAACAGAAGGGCATTCGAAGAGAGTAGAAGTCAGAAGGCATACAGAGAGAGGAGAGGACACGAGGGCATCCAGAGAGCTGAGATAACAATACATTATCCATAGAGAGAAGATAACAGAAGTGCATCAAGAGAGATGAGAGAAATGAAGGGAATCTAGAGAGAGGAGAGAACAGAAGGGCATGTTGAGAGAGGAGAAGACTGAAGGGCATCTGTATAGAGGAGAGAACATAAGGTCATCCAGAGAGAGGAGACAACAGAAAGTCATCCAGAGAGACGAGAAAACAGAAGGGCATCCAGAGAGAGGAGAGGACACAAGGGCATCCAGAAATATGAGAGAACAGAAGAGCATCCATAGAGAGAAGAGAACAGAAGGGAATCCAGAGAGATGAGATGGCAAAAGGGAATCTAGAGAGAGGAGAGTACAGAAGGGCATCCAGAGAGAGAAGACAGAAGGACATCCGTAGAAAGGTGAAAACAGAAGAACATCCAGAGAGAGAAGAAGACAGAAGGGCATCCAGAAAGAGGAGATGACAGAAGGGCATTGAGAGAGAGGAGAGAACAGAAGGGCATCCAGAGAGAGGAGAAGACATAAGGGAATCTTGAGAGAGGAGAGAACAAAAGGGCATCCAGTGAGAGGAGAGAATAGAAGAACATCCAGAGAGAAGAGAAGACAGAAGGGCATACAGAGAGTGGAGAGGACAGAAGGAAATCCGGAGCAAAGAGAGAACAGAAGGGGATTCCAAGAGAATAGAAGTCAGAAAAGCATCCAGAGAGAAGAGAGAACACAAGGGCATCCAGAGTACTGAGAGAACAATACATTATCCATAGAGAGAAGAGAACAGAGGGGCATCAAGAGAGATAAGAGTAATGAAGGGAATCTAGAGAGAGGAGAGAACAGAAGGGCATGTTGAGAGAGGAGAAGACTGAAGGGCATCCGGATAGAGGAGAGAACATAAGGTCATCCAGAGAGAGGAGACAACAGAAGGTCATCCAGAGAGATGAGAAGACAGAAGGGCATACAGAGAGAGGAGAAGGCAGAAGGGCAACCAGAGAGATGAGAGCATCCAGAGAGAGGAGAGATCAGAAAGGCATCCAGAGATAGGGGAAGACAGAAGGCCATCCAGAGAGAGGAGATGACAGAAGGGCATCCAGAGAGCGGAAAGACCTGAAAGGCATCCAGAGAGAGGAGAAATCAGAAGGGCATCCAGAGAGGGGGGAAGACAGAAGGGCATCCAGGGAGAGGAGAGGACAGAATGCATCTGAAGAGAAGAGAGAACAGAAGAGCATCCACAGAGAGGGAGGAAAGAAGGGCATACTGAGACTGGAGAGAACAGAAAATCATCCAGAGTGAGTAGAAAAGAGAAGCACATCCAGAGAGAGGAGCAGAAAGAAGGTCATCCAGACAGAGGAGAGGACAGAAGGGCATCCAGAGAGAGGAGAGAATAGAAGAGCATCTATAGAGAGGAGAGGACAGAACGGCATACAGAGAGAGGAGAAGACAGAAAAACATCCAGTGACAGGATGGGGTGAAGGGCATCTAGAAAAAGAAGGAAAAAGCAGATCATCCACCAAGGGGAGAACAAAAGGGCAACCAGAGATATGAGAGAACAGGAGAGCATCCATAGAAAGAATAGAACAGAAGGGCAACCAGAGATATGAGAGGAGAGAAGGGAGTGCAGAGAGAGGAGAGGATTGAAGGGAATTCAGAGCGAGGAGAGGACAGAAGGACCTTCGAAGATAGGAGAGGACAGAAGGGCATCTGTAGTGAAGAGAGAAGAGAAGGGCATCCAGAGAGAGGATAGGACAGAGGGCATCCCGAGACAGGAGAAGACATAAGGGCATCCCAAGAGAGGAGAGGACAGAAGGGCATCCAGAGAGAGGAGAGGACAGAAGGGCATCCAGAGAGAGGAGATGACAAAGGGATCATCCAGAGAGCAGAAAGACCTGAAGGGCATCCAGAGAGAGGAGAGATCAGAAGGTCATCCAGAGAGAGGGGAAGACAAAAGGGCATTCAGATATAGGGGAGGACAGAAGACATCTGGATAGAAGAGAGAACAGAAGGGTATCCAGAGAGAGGAGAGATCAGAAGGGCACTCAGTGACAGGAGAGGACAGAAGGTCATCCGGAGAGAGGAGAGTACAGAAGGGAATCTAGAGAGGGGAGAGAACAGAAGGGCATGTTGAGAAAAAAGAAGACAGAAGGGAATCCAAAGTGAGGTGAAAACAGAAGAGCATCCAGAGTGCGGAGAAGACAGAAGGGCATCCAGAGAGAGAAGAATACATAAGGGCATTCAGAGAGAGGACAGAACAGAAGGGCATCTGTAGAGAGGAGAGAACAGAAGGGCATCCAGAGAGAGGAGAAGAAATAAGGGCATCAGTAGAGAGTAGAGAACAAAAGGGCATCCAGAGAGAGGAGAGAACAGAAGAATATCCAGAGAGAGGAGAAAACAGAAGGGCATCCAGAGAAAGGAGAGGACACAAGGGCATCCAGAGTGCTGAGAGAAAAATACTTTATCCATAGAGAGAAGAGAACAGAGGGGCATCAAGAGAGATGAGAGGAATGAAGGGAATCTAGAGAGAGGAGAGAACAGAAGGGCATATAGGGAGAGGAAAAGACAGAAGGGCATCCAGATAGAGGAGAGAACATAAGGTCATCCAGAGAGAGGAGACAACAGAAGGTCATCCAGAGAGACGAGAAGACAGAAGGACATACAGAGAGAGGAGAAGACAGAAGGGCAACCAGAGAGATGAGAGTACAGAAGAGCATCCAGAGAGAGGAGAGATCAGAAAGGCCTCCAGAGAGAGGGGAAGACAGAAGGGCATTCAGGTAGAGGAGAGGACAGAAGTCATCTGGATAGAAGAGAGAACAGAAGGGTATCCAGAGAGAGGAGAAGACAGATGGGCACTCAGTGATAGGAGAGGACAGAAGGACATCCAGAGAGAGGAGATGACAGAAGGGCATCCAGAGAGAGGAAAGACCTGAAGGGCATTCAGAGAGAGGAGAGATCAGAAGGGCATCCAGTGAGAGGGGAAGACAGAAGGGCGTTCAGGTAGAGGAGAGGACAGAAGACATCTGGATAGAAGAGAGAACAGAAGGGTATCCAGAGAGAGGAGAAGACAGAAGGGCACTCAGTGATAGGAGAGGACAGAAGGACATCTGGAGAGAGGAGAGTACAGAACGAAATCCAGAGAGGGGAGAGAACAGAAAGGCATGTTGAGAAAGGAGAAGACAGAAGGGAATCCAAAGTGAGGTGAAAACAGAAGAGCATCGAGTGTGAGGAGAAGACAGAAGGGCATCCAGAGAGAGAAGAATACATAAGGGCATCCGGAGAGAGGACAGAACAGAAGAGCATCTGTAGAGAAGAAAGAAGAGAAGGGCATCCAGAGAGAGGAGAAGACATAAGGGAATCTTGAGATAGGAGAGAACAAAAGGGCATCCAGAGAGAGGAAAGAACAGAAGAACATCCAGAGAGAGGAGAAAACAGAAAGGCATCCAGAGAGATGAGAGGACAGAAGGGCATCCAAAGAAAGGAGAGGACAGAAGGGCATCCAGAGGGAGGAGAAGACAGAAAAACATACAGAGAGTGGACAGGACAGAAGGGATCCGGAGAGAGGATAGAAAAAAAGGTCATTGGGGGTTTGAGAAAAAAATCGGCATCCAGAGAGAAGAGAGGACAGAAGGGCATCAGGAATAAGGGAAGAACAGAAGGGCATCCAGAGAGAGGAGAGAACAGAAGAGCATTCAGAGAGAGGAGAGGACAGAAGGGCATCCAGAGAGAGGACAGAACAGAAGGCATACAGAGAGGAGGGAACAGAAGTGCATCTGGAGAGAGGAGAAGACCGAAGGGCATCCAAAGTGAGGAGAGGACAGAAGGACATCCAGAGAGAGGAGAGAAAAGAAGATCTTCCAGAGAGAGGATAGAACAGAAGGGCATCCAGTGAGATGAGAGAACAGACGAACATCCAGAGAGACAAGAAAACAGAATGGCATCGATAGAGATGAGATGACAGAAGGGCATCCAAAGAAAGGAGAGGACAGAAGGGCATCCAGAAAGAGAAGACAGAAAAACATCCAGATAGTAGACACAACAGAAGGGATCTAGGGAGAAGATAGAACAGAAGGGCATCCGGAGATTTGAGGGAAAAAAAGGGCATCCAGAGAGAGGAGAGGACAAAACGGCATCAGGAATAAAAAGAGAACAGAAGGGCCTCCAGAGAGAGGAGAGAACAGAGTAGCATTCAGAGAGAGAAGAGGACAGAAGGGCATCCAGAAAGGGGACAGTAATGAAGGCATACAGCGAGGAGAAAACAGAAGTGCACCTGGAGAGAGTAGAGAACAGAAGGGCATCCAGAACGAGGAGAGAACAGAAGGGCATCCAGAGAGAGGAGAAGGCAGAAGGCCATCCAGAGAGAGGAGATGACAGAAGGGCATCCAGAGAGCGGAAAGACCTGAAAGGCATCCAGAGAGAGGAGAGATCAGAAGGGAATCCAGAGAGAGGGGAAGACAGAAGGGCATCCAGGGAGAGGAGAGGACAGAATGCATCTGAAGAGAAGAGAGAACAGAAGAGCATCCACAGAGAGGGAAGGACTGAGACTGGAGAGAACAGAAAATCATCCAGAGTGAGTAGAAAAGAGAAGCACATCTAGAGAGAGGAGCAGAAAGAAGGTCATCCAGACAGAGGAGAGGACAGAAGGGCATCCAGAGAGAGGAGAGAATAGAAGAGCATCTATAGAGAGGAGAGGACAGAACGGCATACAGAGGGAGGAGAAGACAGAAAAACATCCAGTGACAGAATGGGGTGAAGGGCATCTAGAAAGAGAAGGAAAAAGCAGATCATCCACCGGGGGGGAGAACAAAAGAGCAACCAGAGATATGAGAGAACAGAAGAGCATCCATAGAGAGAAGAGAACAGAAGGGCAACCAGAGATATGAGAGGAGAGAAGGGAGTGCAGAGAGAGGAGAGGATTAAAGGGAATTCAGAGCGAGGAGAGGACAGAAAGACATCCGAAGATAGGAGAGAACAGAAGGGCATCCATAGTGAAGAGAGAAGAGAAGGGCATCCAGAAAGAAGATAGGACAGAGGGCATCCAGAGACAGGAGAAGACATAAGGGCATCCCAAGAGAGGAGAGGACAGAAGGGCATCCATAGAGAGAATAGGACAGAAGGGCATCCAGAGAGGGGAGAATACAGAAGGGCATCCAGAGAGAGGATAGGAAGGAAGGTCATCCGGAGAGAGGAGCAGACAGAAAGGCATCCAAATAGAAGAGAGAAAATAATGTCATCAGGAGAGACAAGAGAACAGAAGGGCATCCAGAGATAAAAGAAGACAGAAGGGCATGCAGAGAGAGGAGAGGACAGAAGGACATCCGGAGAGAAGAGAGGACAGAAGAGAATCCGGAAAGATGAGAGAACAGAAGGGCATCCGGAGAGAGGAGAGAACAGAATGGCATCCACAGAGAGGAGAGGACAGAAGGGTATCCAGAGAGAGGAGAGGACAGAAGGGCCTCCAGAGAGAGGAGTGAACAGAAGGGCATCCAGAGAGTGGAGAATACAGAAGGGCATCCAGAGAGATGAGAGGACAGAAGTGCATCTGCAGAAAGGAGAGAACAGAATGGCATCAAGAGAGAGGTAGAACCGAAGATCATTAATGGAGTTGAAAAATCAGAAGTGCATCCAGAGATTGGAGAGGACAGAAGGGCATCCAGATAGAAGTGATAAAATAAGGACCTCCAGAGAGATGAGAAAACAGAAGGGCATCCAGAGAGAGGAAAGGACAGATGGGCATCCAGAGAAAAGAGAATAGAAGGACATCCAGAGAGAGGAGAAGACATAAGGGCATCAGTAGAGAAGAGAGAACAAAAGGGCATCCAGAGAGAAGAGAGAACAGAAGAACATCTAGAGAGAGTAGAAAACAGAAGGGCATCCAGAGAGATGAGATGACAGAAGGGCATCTAAAGAAAGGAGAGGACAGAAGGGCATCCAGAGAGAGGAGGAGACAGAAAAATGTCCAGATAGTCGACAGGACAGAAGGGATCCAGAGAGAGGATACAACAGAAGGGCATCAGGAGATTTGAGAAAAAAAGGGCATTTAGAGAGATGAGAGGACACAAGGGTATCCGGAATAAAGAGAGAACAGATGGGCATCCAGAGAGAGGAGAGAACAGAATAGCATTCATAGAGAGGAGAGGACAGAAGGGCATCCAGAGAGAGGACAGTACAGACGGCATACAGAAAGGAGAAAACAAAAGCTCATCTGGAGAGAGTAGAGAACAGAAGGGCATCCAGAGTGAGAAGAGAACAGAAGGGCATCCAGAGACAGGAGAAGGCAGAAGGCCATCCAGAGAGAGGAGATGACAGAAAGGCATCCAGAGAGAGGAAAGACCTGAAAGGCTTCCAGAGAGAGAGGAGAGATCAGAAGGGCATCCATAGAGAGGGGAAGACAGAAGGGCATCCAGGGAGAGGAGAGGACAGAATGCATCTGGAGAGAAGAGAGAATAGAAGAGCATCCACAGAGAGGGAGGACAGAAGGGCATACTGAGACTGGAGAGAACAGAATATCATGCAGAGTGAGTAGAAAAGAGAAGCACATCCAGAGACAGGAGCAGAAAGAAGATCATCCAGACAGAGGAGAGGACAGAAGGGCATCCAGAGAGAGGATAGAACAGAAGAGCAACCAGAGACATGAGAGAACAGAAGATCAGCCAGAGAGAGAAGAGAACAGAAAATCTTCCAGAGATGTCAGAGGATAGAAGAGAATCTAGCCAGAGGAGAGAACAGAAGGGCATCCAGGGAAAGGAGAAGACAGAAGGGCATCCAGAGAGAGAGAAGAAGACAGAAGGGCATCCATTGAGAGTAGAGGACACAAGGGCATCTAGATTGATGAGAGAACAGAAGAGAATCTATAAAGAGAAGAGAACAGAAGGGCATCTGGATAGAGGAGAGAACCGAAGGGTATCCAGAGAGATAGAGGACAGAAGGGCATTCTGAGGGTGGAGAGAACAGACAGTCATCCAGAGATTGGCATGAACAGAAGGGCATCCAGAGAGAGGAGAAGACAGAAGGGCATCCTGAGAGAGGAAAGGACAGAAGGGCATCCGGAGAGAGAAGAGTACAGAAGGGCATCCATAGAGAGGAGAGAACTGAAGGGCATCCAGATAGTGGAGAAGACAGAATGGCACCTAGGGTTAGGAGAGGACAGAAGGATATCCAGAGAGAGGAGAGGACAGAAGGGAATCTAGGGAGAGAAGATAACAGAAAGGCATGTAGAGAAAGGAGAAGACAGAAGGGAATACAAAGAGAGGTGAAAACAGAAGGTCATCCAGAGTGAGGAGAAGACAGAACAGCATCCAGAGAGAGGAGAGCATAGAAGGGCATCCAGAGGGAGGAGAGAACTGCAGGGCATCCAGAGACAGGAGAAGACAGAAGGGCATCCAGAAGATGAGAGGACAGAAGGGTATCAAAAGAAAGGAGAGGACAGAGGGGCCTCCAGAGAGAGGGGAACACAGAAGGAAATCCAGACAGAGGGGAAGACATGAGGGTATCAGTAGAGAAGAGAGAACAAAAAGGCATCCAGAGAGAGGAGAGAACAGAAGAACATCCACAGAGAGAAGAAAACAGAAGGGCATCCAGAGAGATGAGAGTACAGAAGGGCATCCACAGAGAGGAGAGGACAGAAGGGCATCCACAGAGAGGAGAGGACAGGAGGGCATCCTGAAAGTACAGAATACAGAAGGGCATCCAGAGAAAGGAGCGGAAACAAGGGCATCCAGAGTGATGAAAGAACAGCAGAGCAGCCAGAGAGAGGAGAGGACAAAAGGACATTCAGAGAGATGAGAGAACAGAAGATCATCCAGAGAGTGAAGAGAACAGAAGGGCACCAAGAGAGATGAGAGGACAGAAGAGAATCTACACAGAGGAGAGAACAGAAGGGCATCCAGAGAGAGGAGAAGACAGAGGACATCCAGAGAAAGGAGAAGACAGAATGGGATGCAGAGAGAGAAGAGGACACAAGGGCATCCAGATTGATGACAGTACAGAAGAGCATCAATAGAGAGAAGATAACAGAAGGCATCCAGAATGAGGAGAGAACAGAATGGCATGCAGAGAGACGAGAAATCAGAAGGGCATCCAGAGTGAGGAGAAGACAGATGGGCATCCAGGGAGAGGAGAAGACAGAAGGGTATCCAGAATGAGGAGAGGACAGAACGTATCCAGAGAAAGGAAATAACAGAGGGGCATTCAGAAAGAGGAGAAGACAGAAGGACATCCAGAGACAGGAGAGATCAGAAGGGCATTCAGAGATAGGAGAAGACAGAAGGGCACCCAGAGAGAGGAGAGAACAGAAGGGCATCCAGAGAGAGGAGAGAACAGAAGGGCATCCAGAGAGAGGAGAGAACAGAATAGCATCTAGAGAGAGGACAGGACATAAGGGCATTGGGAGAGAGGATAGAACAGAAGGGCATCCAGAGATTTGAGAAATCAGAAAGGCATCTAGAGAGATGAAAGGACAGAAGAGAATCTAGAGAGAGGAGAGAACAGAAGGGCATCCAAAGAGATGAAAAGACACAAGGGCTTCCAAAGAGAGGAGAAAAAGGAAGGGAAGCCAGAGAGAAGAGAGGACAGAAGGTTATCCAGAGTGAGGAGAGAAAAGAAGGGCATAAAAAAAGATAGAGGACAGAAGAGCATCCAGAGAGTGGAGAGAACAGAAGGGCATACAGAGAAAGAAGAAGAAAGAATGAAATCCAGACAGAGGAGAGAAAAGAAGGGCATCAATATAGAGGAGAAAAAGAAGGCCATCTAGAGAGAAGAGAGGACAGAAGGGCTTCCAGAGAGAGGAGAGAACAGAAAGGCACCGAGAAAGGAGAGAAAAGAAGTGCATCCAGTAAGAGGAGAGGACAGAAGGGCATCAACCGAGAGGAGAGAAGAGAAGGGCATCCCGAGATAGGAGAGAACATAAGGGCATCCAGAGTGAGGAGAAGAAAGAAGGGTATCACGATAAAAGAGAGGACAGATGGGCATCCAGAGAGAGGAGTGGACAGAAGATAAACTTGAGAGCGAAGAGAACAGAAGGGAATTTGGAGAGAGGAGAAGACAGAAGTGCATCCAGAGAGAGGAGAGAACAGAAGGGCATCCAGAGTGATCAGAGAACTGAAGGGCATCCAGAAAGAGGAGAAGACTGAAGGTCATCCAGACAGAGGAGTGTAGAGAAGGGAATCCAGAGAGAGGAGAAGACAGAAGTGCATCCAGAGAGAGGAGAGGACACAAGGGCATCCAGAAAGATTAGAGAACAAAAGAGCATCCATAGAGAAAAGAGAACATAAGTGCATCCGGAGAGATGAAGGACAGAAGGAAAACCAGAGAGAGGAGAGGAAGGAAGGCATCCGGAGAGAGGAGAGTCCAGAAGTGTATACAGAGAGAGAAGAAGATGGAAGGGAATCCAGAGAGATGAGAGGACAGAAGGGCATCCAGAGAGAGGACAGTACAGAAGGCATACAGAAAGGAGAAAACAAAAGCTCATCTGGAGAGAGTAGAGAACAGAAGGGCATCCAGAGTGAGGAGAGAACAGAAGGGCATCCAGAGATAGCAGAGGACAGGAGTGCATCCAGAGAGATGAGAGGACAGAAGGGAATCCAGAGAGAGGAGAGGAAGTAAGGGCATCCAGAGAGAGGAGAGAACAGAAAGGCATTCAGAGACAGGAAAGAACAGAAAGGAATCCAGAGAGAGGAAAGGACACAAGGCAACCAGCGAGAGGAGAAAACAGAAGGCATCCAGAGAGAGGGTATTACAGAAGGGCATACAGAGAGAGTAGAAGACTGATGGGCATCCAGAGGGTTGAGAGAACTGAAGGGCATCCAGAAAGAGGAGAAGACTGAAGGGCATACAGACAGAAGATTGAAGAGAAGGGTAACCAGAGATAGGAGAAGACAGAAGGGCATCCAGAGAGAGGACAGGACACAAGGGCATCCAGAAAAATGAGAGAACAAGAGAGCATCCATAGAGAAAAGAGAAGCGAAGTGCATCTGGAGAGATGAAGGACAGATGAAAATCCAGAGAAAGGAGAGGAAGGAAGGGCATCTGAAGTGAGGGGAGACCAGAAGTGTATACAGAGAGAGGAGAAGAAGGAAAGGCATCCAGAGAGAGGAGAAGACAGAAGGGCATCCAGAAACAGGAGAGAACAGAAAGGCATCCAGGTAGAGGAGAGAACAGAAGTGCATCCAATGAGTTGAGAGGACAGAAGAAAATATACACAGAGGAGAGAAGAGAAGGGCATGCTGGAGAGGAGAAAAGAAAAGGGTATCCTGGGAGAGGAGATGACAGAAGGTCATCCAGAGTGAGGAGAAGACGGAAGGGCATCCAGAGAGAGGAGAACACAGAAAGGCATCCAGAGAGAGGAGAGGACTGATGGGCATCATGAGAGAGGAGAGAACAGAAGGGCATCCAGAGAGAGGAGTAGACGGAAGGACATCCAGAGAGAGGAGAGAACAGAGGGACATCCAGAGAGAGGAGAAGATAGAAGGGCATCCAGAGACAGGAAAGGACAGAAGGGCATCCAGAAAGAGGAGAGAACAGAGGGTATCCAGAGATAGGAGAGGAGAGGAGGGCATCCAGATAGATGAGAGGACAGAACGGAACCCAGAGGGAAGAGAGGGAGGAAGGGAATCCAGAGAGAGGAGAGGACAGAAGGGAACCCAGAGAGAGGAGAAAACAAAAGGGCATCCAGAGACAGGAGAGAACAGAAGGGCATACAGAGAGAGCTGAGGACAGAAGGGCATCCAGAGAGAGGAGAGGACACAAGGGCAACCAAAGAGAGGAGAGAACAAAAGGCATCTAGAAAGAGGATATTACAGAAGGTCATCCAGAGTGAAGAGAAAACCGATGGGCATCCAGAGAGAAAAGAGAACAGTGGGCCATCCGGAATGAGGAGAAGATTGAAGGGCATCCAGAGACAGGAAAGGACAGAAGGGCATCCAGAGAGAGGAGAGAACAGAGGGCCCAGAGATAGGAGAGGACAAGAGGGCATCCAGATAGATGAGAGGACAGAAGGGAACCCAGAGAGAGGAGCGGGAGGAAGAGCATCCAGCGAGAGAAGAGGACAGTGGGGCACCAAGAGAGAGGAGAGAACAGAAGGGCATCCAGAGACTGGAGAGAACAGAAGGGCATCCAGAGAGAGCTGAGGAGAGAAGGGCATTTTGAGACAGGAGAAAACATAACGGCATCCTGAGAGAACTGAGGACAGAAGGGCATCCAGAGAGAGGGGAGGACACAAGGGCAACCAGAGAGAGGAGAGAACAGAAGGAATCCAGAAAGAGGGTATTACAGAAGGGAATCCAGAGATAGGAGAAAACCGATGGGCATCCAGAGAGAGAAAGAGTAGAGAACAGAGGGCCATCCGGAGAGAGGAGAAGATAGAAGGGCATCCAGAGACAGGAAAGGACAGAAGGGCATCTAGAGAGAGGAGAGAACAGAGGGCATCCAGAGATAGGAGAGGACAGGAGGAAATCCAGATAGATGAGAGGACAGAAGGGCACCCAGAGAGAGGAGAGGAGAGTAGGGCACCCAAAGAGAGGAGAGAACAGAAGGGCATCCAGAGACAGGAGAGAACAGAAGGGCATCCAGAGAGAGCTTAGGACAGAAGGGCATTTTGAGAGAGGAGAGTACAGGAGGGCATTCTGAAAGAGCAGAATACAGAAGGGCATCCAGAGAGAGCAGAGGACACAAGGGCAACCAGAGAGAGGAGAGAACAAAAGGCATCCAGAGAGAGGGTATTACAGAAGGGAATCCAGAGAGAGGAAAAAACCGATGGGCATCCGGAGAGAAGAGAGAACAGAGGGCCATCCGGAGAGAGGAGAAGACAGAAGGGCATCCAGAGACAGGAAAGGACAGAAGGGGATCTAGAGAGAGGAGAGGACAGAGGGCATCCAGAGATAGGAGAGGACAGGAGGAAATCCAGATAGATGAGAAGACAGAAGGGAACCCAGAGAGTGGAGAATAAGGAAGGGCATCCGGAGAGAGGAGAGGACAGAAGGGCATCCAGAGACAGGACAGCTTAGGACAGAAGGGCATTTTGAGAGAGGAGAGTATCGGAGAGCATGCTGAAAGAGCAGAATACCGAAGGGCATTAAGAGAGAGGAGAGGACACAAGGGCAAACAAAGAGAGGAGACAACAGAAGATATCCAGAGAGAGGGTATTACAGAAGGGCATCCAGAGTGAGGAGAAGACCGATGGGCATCCAGAGAGAGGAGAGAACAGAAGGGCATCCAGAGTGATGAGAGAAGTGTAGGGCATCCAGAAAGAGGAGAAGACTGAAGGGCATCCAGACAGAAGAGTGAAAAGAAGGGCAGCCAGAGAGAGGAGAAGACAGAAGGCATCCAGAGAGAGGAGAGAACAGAAGTGCATCCAGAGATAGGAGAGGACAGGAGGGCATCCAGAGAGATGAGAGGACAGAAGGGAATCTAGAGAGAGGAGAGGAAGGAAGGGCATCCAGAGAGAGGAGGGAACAGAAGTGTATACAGAGAGAGGAGAAGACAGAAGAGCATCCAGATAGAGGAGAGGATAGAAGGGCACACAGAGAGAGGAGAGAACAAAAGGGCATCCAGAGACAGAAGAGAACAGAAGGGCATCCAGAGAGTGGAGAGGACAGAAGGGCATTTTGAAGAGGAGAGGACAGGAGGGCATCATGAAAGAGCAGAATACAGAAGGGCATCCAGGAAGAGGAGCGGAGACAAGTTCATTCAGAGAGATTAGAGAACAGAATAGCATCCAGAGAGAGGAGAGGACACAAGGGCATCCAGAGAGATGAGAGAACAGAAGATCATCCATAGAGAAGAGAACAGAAGGGCATCCAGAAAGATGAGAGGACAGAAGAGAATATACACAGAGGATGGAACAGAAGGGCATCCAGAGAAAGGCGAGGACAGAAGGGCATCTAGGGAGATGTGAGAACAGAAAGGCATTCAGAAACAATAGAGGATAGAAAGTCATCCAGAGACAGGAGAGAACAGAAGAACATCCAGAAAGATATGAGTACAGAAGGCCATCCAGAGAGAAGAGAAGACAGAAGGGAATCCAGAGACACGGTGGAACAAAAGGGCATTCGGAAGTAGGAGAAGACAGAAGAGCATCTACAGAGAACAGAGACAGATGGGAATCCAGAGAAAAAGGAGGACAGAAGGACATCCGGAAAGACGAGGGAACAGAAGGGCATACAGAGAGAATAGAGGACAGAAAGGCATCCAGAGAGAGGAGATGACAGAAGGGCAGCCAGAGAGAGAAGAGAGAACAGAAGGGCATCCTTAGAGAGGAGAGAACACAAGGTCATCCAGAGAGAGGAGAGAATGGAAGAGAATCCAGAAAGAGGAGAAGTAATAAGGCATCCAGAAAGAGGAGAGGACAGAAGGGCACCCACGTAGAGGTGAGGAAAAAGGGCATATAGAGAGAGGAGAGAACAGAAGGGCATCCAGAGGGAGGAGAGGACAGAAGGGCATCCATAGAAATGAAAGAACAGAAGGGCATCCGAGAGAATAAAGGACAGATGGGCATCTACGAAGAGGAGAGAACAGAAGGGCATTCATAGGGAGGAGAAGACAAAAGGGCATCGAGAGAGAAGAAAGTACAGAAGGGCATCTGGAGAGAGAAGAGAAAAAAGGGCATAAAGTGGGAAGAGAAAACAGAAGGGCATTTGAAGAGAGGGGAGAACAGAAGGGCATCCTGAGAGAGAAGAGCACAGAAGGCCATGCAGAAATAGGAGATAACAGAAAGGCATCCAGAGCAAGGAGAGAACAAAAGTGCATTTAGAGAGAGTAGAGGACGGAAGGGGATCCAGAGAGAGGAGAGAACAGAAGGGCATCCAGAGAGAGGAGAGAACAAAAGTGCATCTAGAGAGAGTAGAGGATGGAAGGGCATCCAGAGAGAGGAGAGAAAAGAAGGGCATCCAGAGAGAGGAGAAGACAGAAGTGCATCCAGAGAGAAAAGGACAGGACAGAAGGTCATCCAGAGAGAGGAGAAAACAGAAGAGCATCCTTAGAGAGAAGAGAATAGAAGGGCATCAAGAGAGAGAGGAGAGGACAGAAGGACACCCAGAGAGAGGAAAATACAGAAGGGCATCCAGAATGATGAGAGGAGAGAAGGGCATCCAGAGAGTGGAGAGGACAGAAGGGCATCCAGAGAGAGGAAGGAACAGAAGGGCATTCATAGAGAGGAGAAGACAGAAGTGCATCTAGAGAGATGAGAGGAAAGAAGGGCATCCGGAGAGAGGAGAGAACAGAAGGGCATCCTGAGAGAGAAGAAAACAGAAGAGAATCCAGAGAGAGGATAAGAAGAAATGCATCCAGAGAGAGGAGAGGACAGAAGGGCATCGGGAGAGAGGAGGAGACAGAAGGCCATCCCGAGAAAGGAGAGAACAGAAGGGCATCCAGAAAGAGGATAGAAAAGAATGTCATCCAGAGAGAATAGAGGAAAGAAGGGCATGTAGAGAGAGAAGAGAACAGAAGGACATCCAGAGAGAGGAAAAAATATAAGGGCATCCAGTGTGAGGAGAGAACAGAAGGGCATCTAGAGAGAGTAGAGGATAGAAAGTCTTCGAGAGAGAGGAGAGAACAGAAGGGCATCTAGAGACGGGAGAAGACATGAGGAGAGAACAGAAGGGCATCTAGAGAGAGTAGAGGATAGAAAGTCTTCGAGAGAGAGGAGAGAACAGAAGGGCATCTAGAGACGGGAGAAGACAAAAGGGCATCCAGGGAGAGGAGAGAACAGAAGGGCATCCAGAGAGAGGAGAGGACAGAAGGGCATCGAGATAGAGGAGAGGACTGATCGGCATCCAGAGAGACGAGAGAACAGAAGGGAATTCAAAGAGAATAGAGGACAGAGGGCATATAGAGAGAGTAAACACCAGAAGGGCATCCATAGAGAGGAGAAGACAAAAGGGCATCCAAAGAGAGGAGAGGGCAGAAGGGCATCTAGAGAGAGAAGAGTAAATGAGGGCATCCAGCGTGAAGAGAAAACAGAAGGGCATCCAAAGAGAGGAGAGAATAGAAGGGCATCCTGAGAGAGGATAGAACAGAAGGGCATCCAGAGAGAGGAGAAGACAGAAGGGCATCCTGAGAGATGAGAAGACACAAGGGAATCCAGAGTTAAGAGAGAACAGAAGAGCATCCAGAAAGAGGAGAGAAGAGAAGGGCATCCAGAAAGAGTAGAGGAAAGAAAATTATCCGAAGAGAGGAGAGAACTGAAGGGCATTCGAGAGAGGAGAGAACAGAAGGGCATTCTGAGAGAGTAGAAGACAGAAGGATATCCAGAGAGAGGAGAGAACAAAAAAGCATCCGAGAGAATAGAAGAGAGAAGAGCATCCAAAGAAGTGAGAGGACAGAAGGACCTCCAGAGAGAGGAGAGGACAGAAGGGCATCCAGAGAGAGGAGGGAACATAAGGGCATCGGGAGTGTGGAGAAAACAAACGGGCATCCCGAGAGAGGAGAGGACAGAAGGCAATCCAGAGAGAGGAGAGGACAGAAGGGCATCTGGAGAGATGAGAGGACAGAGGGAGATTCAGAGAAAATAAAGGACAGAATGTCATCTAGAGAGAGGAGACAACAGAAAGGAATCCATATAGAGGAGAAGACAAAAGGGCATCCAGAGAGAGCAGAGGAGAGAATTGCATCCGGAGAGAGAAGTGAAAAGAAGAGCATCGAGATGGAAGAAAACACAGAATGGCATAAGAAGAGAGGAGAGAACAGAAGGGCATCCAGAGATAGGAGAGAACAGAAGGGCATCCAGAGAGAGGAGAAGACAGAAGGGCATCCTGAGAGAAGAGAATACAGAAGGGCATCCAGAGATAGGAGAGAACAGAACGGCATCAAGAAAGAGTTGAGAACAGAAGGGCATCCAGAGAGAGGAGAAGACAGAAGGGAATCCAGAGATAGGAGAGAACAAAAGGTCACTCGGAGAGAAGAGAAGACAGAAGGGTATCCAGAGAGAGGAGAGCATAGCAGGGCATGCGGAGGGAAGACAGAACTGAAGTGCATCTGAAGAGAGGAGAAAACAGAAGGGCATCCAGAGAGAGGAGAGAACAGAAGGGCTTCCAGAGAGTGGAGGAGACAGAAGGGCATCCGGAGAAAGAAGAGAAGAGAAGGGCATCCAGAGAGGAGAAGACTGAAGGGTATCTGGAGAGACAAGAGAAGAGAAGGGCGTCGGGAGAGAGAAGACAGAAGGGCATCCAGAGAGTGGAGAAGAGAGAAGGGCATCCAGAGAGAGGAGAGCAGAGAAGGGCATCCAGAGAAAAGAGAACAGAAGAGCATCCAAAAAATAGGAGAGAACAGCATGCAGAGAGAGGAAATTACAGAAGGGCATCTGTAAAGAGAAGAGAAAAGAAGGGCAACCAGAGAGAGGCGAAGACAGAAGGACATCCATAGTGAGGAGAGAATAGAAGGGCATCCAGAGAGACGACAGAAAAGAAGAGAATCCAGAAAGAGGAGAGAACAGAAGGGCATCCAGAGAGAGAAGACTGAAGGGCATCCAGAGAAATAAGAGGACAGAAAGGCATCCCGAGAGAGAAGACAGAAGGGCATACAGAAAGAGGAGAAGATAGAAGGGAATCCAGAGAAAAGAGAGAACAAAAGGGCACTCGGAGAGAGGAGAAGACAGAAGGGCATCTACAGAGAGGAGAAGACAGAAGGGCATCCAGAGAAAGGAGAGGAGAGAAGGGCATCCAGAGAAAAGAGAGAACAGAAGGGCAACCAAAAAAAAAATAGAGGAGAGAACAGCATCCAGCCTTCTGTTCTCTCTTCTCTCTGGATACTCTTCTGTTCTCTCCTCTCTCCGGATATCTTTCTGTCCTCTCTTCTCTATGGATCCCCTTCGGATCTCTACTCTCTCTGGATGCCCTTCTGTTCTCTCCTGTCTCTGGATGCCCTTCTTTCCTCTCCTCTCTCTGGATACCCTTTTGTCTTCTCCTCTCTCTGGATGCCCTTCTGAACTCTCCTCTCTCTGAATTCTCTTCTGTCCTCTCATCTCTCTGGATGCCCTACTGTATTCTCTTCTCTCTGGATGCCCTTCTGTTTTCACCTCTCTATGGATGCCCTTCTGTCTTCTCCTCTCTATGCATGCTCTTCTGTTCTCTCGTATCTCTAGATTCCCTTCTGTCCTCTCATCTCACTGGATGCTCTTTTGTTCTCTTTTCTCTTTGGATATTGTTCTGATCTGTCATCAATCTGGATTCCCTTGTGTCTTCTCCTCCCTTTGGATGCCCTTATGTCTTCTCCTTTCTCTGAATGCCCTTTGGTCTTCTCCTCTCTCCGGATATCTTTCTGTCCTCTCCTCTCTCTGGATGCCCTTCTGCTCTCTGCTCTCTACGGATGCTCTTCTGTCCTCTCATTTCTCTGGATGCCCATCTGTTCTCTTCTCTCTGGATGCCCTTCTGTACTCTTCTCTTTCCAAATGCCCTTCTGTCCTCTCCTCTCTGGATGCTTTTCCGTTTTCTCCTCTCTATGAATCCCCTTCTGCTCACTTCTCCCTCTGGATTTCCTTCAGTCTTCTCCTCTCTCTGGATGATCTTCTGTTTTCTCATCTCTCTGGGTGCCCTTGTGTCCTATCCTCTCTCTGGATGCTCTTCTGTTCACTCCTCTATCCAGATGCCCTTCTGTTCTCTCCTCTCTCAGGATGTCCTTCTGTCCTATCCTCTCTATGGATGCCCTTGTGTCCTCTCCTCTCTATGAATGTCCTTCTCTCCTCATCTCTCTTTGGATGGCCTTTTGTTCTCTCTTCTCTGTGGATACTCTTCTGTTCTCTCCTCTCTTTTAATGCCTTCTGCAATCTTCACTCTCTGGAGGCCCTTCTGTTCTCTCCTGTCTCTCGATGCCCTTCTATTATCTCCTCTTTCTGGATACCTATCTGTCTTCTCTCATCTACGGATGCCCTTCTGATCTCTACTCTCTGGATTCGCTTCTGTCCTCTCATCTCTGTATGCCCTACTGTCTTCTCCTCTCTCTGGATGCCCTTCTGTTTTCACCTCTCTGTGGATGCCCTTCTGTCTTCTCTTCTCTATGCATGCTCTTCTGTTCTCTCATATCTCCAGATTCCCTTCTGTCCTCTAATCTTTCTGGATGCCTTTCTGTTCTCTTCTTTCTATGGATACTGTTCTGATCTGTCATCAGTCTGGATTCCCTTGTGTCCTCACCTCTCTTTGGATGCCCTTCTGTTCTATCCTCTGTCTAGATTCTCTTTTGTCCTCTCATCTCCCTAGATGCCCTACTGTTCTATTCTCTCTCTGGATGATCTTCTGTTCTCTCCTCTCTCTGGATGCCCTTCTTCTCTCTCATCTCTCCAGATGCCCTTCTGTCCTCTCCTCTCTCTGGATGCCCTTCTGTCTTCTCATATCTCTGGATGGCCTTCTGTTCTCTCCACTCTCAGGATGCCCTTCTGTCCTCTATCTCTCTTGATGCTCGTTTGTTCTCTCCTATTTCCTCATGTCCTTCTATCCCCTCCTCTCTCTGGATGCCCTGGTATCTTCCCCTGTCTCTGGATGCCATTCTGTACTTTCCTCTCCCTGGATGCCCTTCTGTTCTCTCCTCTCTCCGGATGCCCTTCTCTACTCTCCTCTCCCTGGATGCCTTTATATATTCTCCTCTCTCTGGAGGCCCTTCTGTTCTCTTCTCTCTCTGGATGCCCTTCTGTCCTCTCCTCTCTCTGGATGCCCTTCTCTCCTCATCTCTCTTTGGATGGCCTTTTGTTCTCTCTTCTCTGTGGATACTCTTTTGTTGTCTCCTCTCTTTGAATGCCTTCTGTCCTCTCCTATCTCTGGATGCCCTTCTGTTCTCTCCTCTCTCTGGATGCCCTTCTGTTCTCTACTGTCTCTGCATGACCTTCTGTCCTCTCTGTTCTCTGGATGTTCTTTTGTTCTCTCCTCTCTCTGTATTCTCTTCTGTCCTCTCATCTCTCTGTATGCCCTACTGTCTTCTCCTCTCTTTGGATGCCCTTCTGTTTTCACCTCTCTATGGATGCCCTTCTGTCTTCTCCTCTCTGTGCATGCTCTTCTGTTCTCTCATATATCTAGATTCCCTTCTGTCCTCTAGTCTGTCTGGATGCCCTTCTGTTCTCTTCTCTCTATGGATACTCTTCTGATCTGTCATCAATCTGGATTTTCTTGTGTCCTCTCTTCTCTTTGGATGCCCTTCTGTCTTCTCCTTTCTCTGGATGCCCTTCGGTCTTCTCCTCTCACTGGCTACCCTTCTGTTCTCTCCTCTGTCTAGATTCTCTTTTGTCCTCTCATCTCTCAGGATGCCCTACTGTTCTCTTCTCTCTCTGGATAATCCTGTTCTCTCATCCCTCCAGATGCCCTTCTTTTCTCTCCTATCTCTGGATGCCCTTTAGTCTTCTCTCTCTGTATACACTTCTGTTCTGTCCTCTGTGTAGATTCTCTTCTTTCCTCTTATCTCTCTTGATGCCCTTCAGTTCTGTTCTCTCTATGAATGACCTTCTGTTATCTCATTTCTCTGGATGCCCTTTTGTCCTCTCCACTCTCTGGATGCCCTTCCTTCCTCTCCTCTCTCTTTGTTCCCTTCTGTCCTCACATCTATCTGGATGCCCTCCTGTCCTCTCCTATCTCTTGGTGCCCTTCTATCCTCTCCTCTCTCTAGATGCCCTTCTGTTCTCTCCTGTCTCTGGAAGCCTTCCTGGTCTCTCATCTCGCTGGATGCCCTTCTGTTCTCTCCTCCCTCTGGATGCCCTTCGGTCCTCTCCACACTCTGGATCCCATTCCTTATTCTCCTCTCTCTGTATACACTTCTGGTCTCTCCTCTCTCCAGATGCCCTTCCTTCCTCTCCTCTCGCTGGATTACCTTCTGTACTCTCATCTCTCTGGATGCCCTCCTGTCCTCTCCTATCTCGGGATGCCCTTCTGTTCTCTCCTGTCTCTAGATGCCTTTCTGTTCTCTCCTCTTTCTGGATGCCCTTCTGCCCGCTCCTCTCTCTGGGTGTCCTTCCTGTTGCTCCTCTCTCTGTATGCACTTCTGGTCTCTCCTCACTCCAGATGCCCTTCATTCCTCTCTTCTCTCTGGATTTCCTTCTGTCCTTCATCTCTCCAGATGCACTTCTGTTTTCTTCTCTCTATGGATGCTCTTTGTTCTCTCATCTTTCTGGATGCCCTTGTGTCTTCTCCTCACCCTGGATGCCCTTTTGTCCTCTCCTCTCTCTGGATGCCCTTCAGTTTTCTCCTCTCTCTGCATGCCATTCTGTTCTCTCCTCTCTATGGATGCCCTTCTTTTCTCTTCTCTCTATTGATGCTCTTCTGAACTATCCTCAACCTGGATGCCCTTGTGTCTTCTCCTCTCTCTGGATGCCCTTCTGTCTTCTCCTTTCTCTGGATACTCTTCTTTCTTCTTTTTTCTCTGGATGCCCTTCTGTTCTCTCCTCTGTGTAGATTCTCTTTTGTCCTCTCATCTCTCTGGATGCCCTTCTGTTCTCTTCTTTTTATGGATGATCTTCTGTTCTCTCCTCTCTCTGGATGCCCTTCTGTAGTCTCTCTGGATGCCATTCTGTCTTCTGCTCTCTCTGTATACACTTCTGTTCTCTCCTCTCTCTGGATGCCCTTCCTTTCTCTCCTCTCTCTGGATTCCCTTCTGTTCTCTCATCTATCAGTATGCCCTTGTGTCCTCTCCTCTCTCTAGATGTCCTTCCTTCTTCTCTTCTCTCTGTATGCACTTCTGGTCTCTCATCTCTCCAGATGCAGTTCCTTCCTCTCCTATTTCTGGATTACCTTCTGTCCTTCATCTCTCCGGATGACTTCTGTTCTCTTCTCTCTATGGATGCTCTCTTGTTCTCTCATCTTTCTGGATGCCCTTGTGTTCTCTCCTCTCTCTGGATGCCCTTATGTCTTCTCCTCTCTCTGGAAGCACTTCTCTTCACTACTCTGTCTGGATGCCCTTCAGTCTTCTCCTCTTACTGGATGCCTTTCAGTTCTCTCATCACTTTGGATGCCCTTCTGTTTTCTCCTCAATCCAGATGTCCTTCTGTTTTCTCCATTCTGGATGGCTTCTCTTCTGTCCTCTTTCTGGATACCCTTCTCTTCTCTCCTCGATGTGGATGCCCTTCTGTCCTCTCCTAATTCTGGATGTCCTTCTTTTCTCTCCTCTCTCTGGATGTGCATCTGTCTTCTCCTCTCTCTGGATGCCCTTCTGTAATACCCTCTCTCTGGATGCCTTCTGTTCTCTCCTCTCTCTGGTTGCCCTTCTTTTCTCTCTTCTCTCTTGATGCCCTTTGGTCCTCTCATCTCTCTGAATTCCCTTCTGTCTTCTCCTCTCTCCGGATGTCCTTACTTCCTCTCCTCTCTCTGGATGCCCTTCTGTCCTCTCATCTCTCTGGATGCCCTCCTGTACTATCCTATCTCTGGATGCCTTTCAGGTCTCTCCTCCCTCTGGATGCTTTTCTGTCCTCTTCTCTCTCTGGATGCCCTTCATTCTCCTCCTCTCTCTGTATATACTTCTGGTCTCTCCTCTCTCTGGATTTCCTTCTGTCTTTCATCTCTCTGGATGCACTTCTGTTCTCTTCTCTCTGGATGCTCTCTTGTTCTCTCATCCTTCTGCATGCCCTTGTGTCCTCTCCTCTCTCTGGATGGCCTTCTGTCTTCCCTATCTCTGTATGCACATCTCTTCACTCCTCTGTCTGGATGCCCTTCAGTTTTCTACTCTTTCTGGATGCCCTTCAGTTCTCTCATCACTCTGGATGCTCTTCTGTTCTCTCCTCACTCCAGATGCCCTTCAGTTCTCTCCTTTCTGGATGCCTTCTCTTCTGTCCTCTTTCTGGATACCCATCTCTTCTCTCCTCTCTGTGGATGCCCTTCTGTCCTGTCCTAATTCTGGATGCTCTTCTGTTCTCTCCTCTCTCTATATGCCTATCAGTCTTCTACTGTCTCTGGATGCCCTTATGTTCTCTCCTTTCTTGGGATGCCCTTTTCTTCACTCCTTTCTATGGATGCCCTGCTGTCCTCTCCTCTTACTGGATGCCCTTCTGTTCTCTCCTATCTCTGGATGCCCTTCTGTTCTCTCCTCTCTCTGGAAGCCCTTCTGTCCTCTCCTCTTTCTGAATGCCCTTCTTTTTCTCCTCTATCTGGATGCCCTTCTGTTCTTTCCTGTGTCTGGATTTCATTCTTTCTTCTCCTCTTTCTGTATGGGCTTCTGCTCTCTCCACTCATTGTATGCCCTTTTGTTCTCTCCACTCTCAGGATGCCCTTCTGTCCTCTATCTCTTTGGATGCCCTTCTTTTCTCTCCTCACTACCGATGACCTTCTATCCTCTCCTCTCTCTGGATGCCCTTCTGTTTTCTCCTCTCTATGGATGCCCTTGGGTCTTCTCCTCTCTTTGGATGCCCTTCTGTTCTCTGCACTCCCTAGATTCTCTTCTGTCCTTTCATCTCTCTGAATGGCCTTCTGTTTGCTCAAATCTCCAGATGACCTTTTGTTCTATCCTTTTTCCAGATGCCCTTAAGTCCTGTCCTCTCCCTAGATGCTCTTCTGTTCTATCCTTTCTGGATGCCATCTATTCTGTCCTCTTTCTGGATACCCTTCTGTTCTCTCTTCTCTGTGGATGCCCTTCTGTCCTCTCCTAATTCTGGATGCCCTTCTGTTCTCTCCTCTCTCTGGATGCCCATTGGTCTTCTCCTCTCTCTGGATGCCCTTCTTTCTTCTCCTCTCTCCAGATGGCCCTCTGTTCTCTCCTCTCTCTGGATGTCCTTCCGTCTTCTCCTCTCTCTGGATTCCCTTCTGTTCTCTCTTCTCTCAGGATGCCCTTCTGTTCTCTTCTCTCTCTGGAAGTCTTCTGTCTTCTCCTCACTCTCGATGTCCTTCGTCCTCTCCTCTCTCTGGATGCCCTTCTGTTTTCTCCTCTCGCTGCATGCCATTCTGTTCGCTCCTCTCTATGGATGTCCTTCTGTTCTCTTCTCTCAATTGATGCTCTTCTGTACTATCATCACTATGGATTCGCTTCTGTCTTCTCCTTTCTCTGGATGCCCTTCTGTCTTCTCCTTTCTTGGATGCACTTCTTTTCTCTCCTCTGTGTAGATTCTCTTCTGTCCACTCATCTGTCTGGATGCCCTTCTGTTCTCTTCTTTTTATGGATGATCTTCTGTTCTCTCATCTCTATTAATGCCCTTGTGTCCCCTCCTCTCACTGGATGCCCTTCTGTATTCTGCTATTTCAGGATAACTTCCTATACTATCCTCTCTCAAAATGCCCTTCTTTCCTCAGCTCTCTCGGAATGCACTTCTGTTCTCTCAGCTCTCCGGATGCCCTTCCTTACTCTCCTTTCTCTGGATTCCCTTCTGGATTCCCTTCTCTCCTCTCCTCATTCCAGATGCCCATTTGTCCTCTACTCTCTCTGGATTTTCTTCTGTCCTCTCATCTCTCTGGATGCCCTTGTGTCCTCTCCTCTCTCTGGATGCACTTCTGTATTCTGCTCTTTCAGGATGCCCTCCTGTACTCTCCTCTCTCAAAATGCCCTTCTGTCCTCAGGTCTCTCTGGATACCCTTCTGCTCTCTCCTGTCTCTGCATGCCTTTCTCTCCTCTCGTGATTCCGGATGCCATTTTGTCCTCTCCTCTCTCTGGATGTTGTTCTGTTTTCCCAAATCTCCGGATGGCTTTCTGTACTATCATCTCTCCCAATGCCCTTCTGTCCTGTCCTCGCTCTAGATGCTCTTCTGTTCTGTCCTCTCTCTGGATACCCTTCTGTTCTCTCTCTGGATGCCCTTCTGTCCTCTCCACTCTCTGGAAGCCTTTTTGTTTTCTCCTCTCTCTGGATGCCCTTCTGTCTTCTCCTCTCTCTGGATACCCTTCTCTCAACTCCTCTTTCTGGATGCCCTTCAGTCTTCTCTTTTTTCTGGATGCCCTTCAGTTCTCTCATCACTCTGGATGCCCTTCTGTTTTCTCCAGACTCCGGATGTCCTTCTGTTTTCTCCTTTCTGGATGCCTTCTCTTCTGTCCTCTTTCTGGATACCCTACTGTTCTCTCCTCTCTGTGGATGCCCTTCTGTACTCTTCTAATTCTGGATGCCCTTCGGTTCTCTCCTCTCTCTTGATGCCCATCAGTCTTCTCCTCTCACTGGATACCCTTCAGTAATACCCTCTCTCTGGATGCCTTCTGTTCTCTCCTCTCTATGGTTGAGCTTGTGTCCTCTCTTCTCTCTGCATGCCCTTCAGTTCTCTGCTCTCTCTGGGTGCCCTTATGTCCTCTCCTCTCTCTGGGTGCTTTTCTGTCTTCTCCTCTCTCTGTATTCACTTCTGTTCTCTCCTCTCTCTGGATGCCCTTCCTTCCTCTCATCTCTCTGGATTCCCTTCTGTCCTCTCCTCTCTCTGGATGCCCTTCTGTTCTCTCTTCTTTCGGGATGTACTTCTGTTCTCTCCTCTCTCTGGATGACCTTCTGTCCTCTCCTCTCTCTGTATACACTTCTGTTCTCTCCTCACTCGGTATGCCCTTCCTTCCTCTCCTCTCTCTGGATTCCCATCTGTCCTCACATCTCCCTAAATGCCCTCCTGTCCTCTCCTATCTCTGGGTGCCCTTCTGTTCTGTCCTGTCTCTGAATGCCCTTCTGTTCTCTCCTCTCTCTGGATGCCCTTTTGTCCTCTCCTCTCTGTGGATGTCATTCTGTTTTCACAAATCTCCGGATGGCCTTCTGTTCTATCCTCTCTCCCGATGCCCTTCTGTAATGTCCTCTCTCTAGAAGCTCTTCGGTTCTCTCCATCCTGGATGCTTTCTCTTCCGTCCTTTTTCTGAATACCCTCCTGTCTCTCCTCTCTGTGGATGCCCTTCAGTCCTCTCCTAATTCTGGATGCCTTTCTGTTCTCTTCTCTCTCTGAATGCCCATCCGTCTTCTCCTCTCTTTTGATGCCCATCTGTTCTCCCCTTTCACTGGATGCCCTTCTGTCTTCTCCTCTCTCTGGATGCCCTTCTTTCTTCTCCTCTCTCTGGATGGCCCTCTGTTCTCTCCTCTCTCTGGATGTCCTTCTGTCTTCTCCTCTCTCTAGATGCCCTTCAGTCTTCCTCACTCTGGATGACCTTGTCTCCTCTCCTCTCAGAGATGCCTTTCTGTTTTCTCCTCTCTCTGCTTGCCGTTCTGTACTCTCCGCTCAATGGATGCGTTTCTGTTCTCTTCTCTCTATTGATGCTTTTCTGTATTGTCATCAATCTAGATGCCCTTGTGTCTTCTCCTCTCTCTGGATGCCATTCTGTCTTCTCATTTCTCTGGATGCCCTCTGTCTTCTCCTCTCTCTGGATACCCTTCTGTTCTCTTCTCTCTATGGATGTTCTTCTGTTCTCTCATCTCTCTAGATGCCCTTGTGTATTCTCCTCTTTCTGGATGCCCTTCAGTTCTCTCATAACTCTGGATGCCATTCTGTTTTCTCCTCACTCTGGATGTCCTTCTGTTCTCTCCTTTTTGGATGCCTTTTCTTCTGTCCTCTTTCTGGATACCCTTCTGTTCTCTCTTCTCCGTGCATGCCCTTCTGTCCTCTCCTAATTCTGTATGCCCTTCTATTCTTTTCTCTTTCTGGATGCCCATCCATCTTCTCCTTTCTCTGGATGCCCTCTATAATACCCTTTCTCTAGGTGCCTTCTGTTCTCTCCTCTCTCTGCGTCCCCTTCTGTCCTCTCCTCTCTCAGGATGCTCTACTGTCTTCTCCTCTCTCTGTATACACTTCTGTTCTCTCCTCTCTCCGGAAGCCCTTCCTTCCTCTCCTCTCTCTGGATGCCCTCCTGTCCTCTCATCTCTCTGGATGCCCTTCTGTTCTCTCCTTTCTCTGGATGCCTTTCTTTTCTCTCCTCTCTCTGGAGGCCCTTTTGTTCTCTCCTCTCTCTGGATGCCCTTCTGTCCTCTCCTCTCTCTGGATGCCCTGCGTTCTCCTCCTCTCTCTGTATACACTTCTGGTCTCTCCTCTCTCCAGATGCCCTTCCTTCCTCTCCTCTTCTGGACTTCTTTCCTCTTCATCTCTCCTGATACACTTCTATTCTCTTCTCTCTGGATGCTCTCTTGTTCTCTCATCTTTCTGGATGCCATTGTGTCCTCTCATCTCTCTGGATGCCCTTCTGTCTTCTCCTATCTCTGTATGCCCTTCTCTTCACTCCTCTATCTGGATGCACTTCAATCTTCTCCTCTTTCTGCATGCCCTTCTGTTCTCTCATCACTCTGGATGCTCTTCTGTCTCTCCTCACTCCGGATGCCCTTCTGTTTTCTACATTCTGGAGTCCTTCTCTTCTGTCCTCTTTCTGGATACCCTTCTGTTCTCTCCTCTCTGTGGATGCCCTTCTGTCCTCTCCTAATTCTGGATGCCCTTCTGTTCTCTCCTCTCTCTGGATGCCCATTGGTCTTCTCTTCTCTATGCCCTTATGTTCTCTCCTATCTCGGGATGCCCGTCTCTTCTCTCCTCTCTGTGAATGCCCTGCTCTCCTCTCCTCTTACTGGATGTCCTTCTGTTCTCTCCCCTCTTTGGAGGCCCTTCTGTTCTCTCCTCTCTCTGGAAACATTTCTGTCCTCTCCTCTCTCTGGATGCCCTTCTTTTTCTCTTCTATCTGGATGCCCTTCTGTTCTCTCCTCTGTCTGGATTTCATTCTTTCTTCTCCTCTCTCTGTAGGGGCTTCTGTTCTCTCCACTCTCTGGATGACCTTCTCCTCTCTCCACTCTCAGGATGCCCTTCTGTCCTCTATCTTTTTGGATGCCCTTCTATTCTCTCCTCACTCCGGATGACCTTCTATCCTCTCCTCTCTCTGGATGTCCTTCTGTTTTCTCCTCTCTATGGATGCCCTTGTGTCTTCTCCTCTCATGGATACCCTTGAGTTCTCTCCTCTCTCTAGATTCTCTTCTGTCCTTTCATCTCACTGGATGCCCTTCTGTTTTCTCATATCACTGGATTGCCTTTTGTTTTATCCTATTTTCTGATGCCCTTCTCTCCTGTCCTCGCTCTAGATGCTCTTCTGTTCTCTCCTTTCTGGATACCATGTATTCTGTCCTCTTTCTGGATACAATTCTGTTCTCTCCTCTATCTGGATATCCTTCTGTTCTCTCCTGTCTCTGGATGCCCTTCTCTCCTCTGCTCTCTCTGGATGCCCTTCTTTCTTCTCCTATCTCCAGATGGCCCTCTGTTCTCTCCTTTGTGTAGATACTCTTCTGTCCTCTCATCTTACTGGATGCCCTTCTGTTCTCTTCTCTCTATGGATGATCTTCTGTTCTCTCATCTCTCTGGATGCCCTTGTATCCTCTCCTCTCTTTGAATGCTCTTCTGTTCTCTCATCTCTCTGGATGCCCTTCTGTATTCTGCTCTTTCAGGATGCCCTCCTGTACTCTCATCTCTCAAAATGCCCTTCTGTCCTCAGATCCTTCTGGATGCCCTTCTGGTCTCTCCTCTCTCTGGATGCCCATCAGTCTTCTCCTCTTTCTGGATGCCCTTCTTTAATACCGTCTCTCTGGATGCCTTCTGTTCTCTCCTCTTTCTGGTTGCCCTTGTCTCTTCTCCTCTCTCTGGATGCCCTTCTTTTCTCTCCCGTCTCTGGATGCCCTTCTGTTCTCTCCTCTTTCTGGGTGCCCTTCTATCCTCTCCTCTCTCTGCATGCTCTTCTGTCTTCTCCTCTCTCTGTATACACTTCTGTCTCTCCTATCTCCAGATGCCCTTCCTTGCTCTACACTCTCTGGATTCTCTTCTGTCCTCTCATCCCTCTGGATGCTCTCCTGTCCTCTCCTCTCTCTAGATGCCCTTCTCTTCTGTCCTGTCTCTGGATGCCTTTCTGTTCTCTCCTTTCTCTGGATGCTTTTCTGTTCTCTCCTCTCTCTGGATGCCCTTCTGTAGTCTCCTCTCTCTGGATGCCATTCTGTCTTCTGCTCTCACTGTATACATTTCTTTTCTCTCCTGTCTCTGGATGCCCTTCCTTCCTCTCCTCTCTCTGAATTCCCTTCTGTACTCTCATCTCTCTGGATGCCCTCCTGTCCTCTCCTATCTCGGGATGCCCTTCTGTTCTCAACTGTCTCTGGATGCCCTTCTGTTCTCTCCTCTCTCTGGATGCCCTTCTGTAATCTCCTCACTCTGGATGTCCTTCCTGCTTCTCCTCTCTCTGTATGCACTTCTGGTCTCTCCTCAGTCTAGATGCCCTTCATTCCTCTCCTCTCTCTGGATTTCCTTCTGTCCTTCATCTCTCCAGATGCACTTGTGTTCACTTCTCTCTATGGATGCTCTTTTTCTCTCATCTTTCTGGATGCAATTGTGTCCTCTCCTATCTCTGGATGCCATTCTGTCTTCTCCTCTCTCTGGATGCCGTTCTCTTCTCTCCTCTGTCTGGATGCCCTTCAGTCTTCTCCTCTTTCTGGATGCCATTCAGTTCTCTCATTACTCTGGATGCTCTTCTGTTCTGTCCTCACTCCAGATGCCTTTCTGTTCTCTCCTTTCTGGATGCCTTTTCTTCTGTCCTCTTTCTGGATACCCTTCTGTTCTCTCCTCTCTGTGGATGCCCTTCTGTCTTCTCCTCTCTCTGGATGCCGTTCTCTTCTCTCCTCTGTCTGGATGCCCTTCAGTCTTCTCCTCTTTCTGGATGCCGTTCAGTTCTCTCATTACTCTGGATGCTCTTCTGTTCTGTCCTCACTCCAGATGCCTTTCTGTTCTCTCCTTTCTGGATGCCTTTTCTTCTGTCCTCTTTCTGGATACCCTTCTGTTCTCTCCTCTCTGTGGATGCCCTTCTGTCCTCTACTAATTCTGGATGCCAGTCTGTTCTCTCCTCCCACTGGATGCCAATCGGTCTTCTCCTCTCTCTGGATGCCCTTATGTTCTCTCCTATCTCGGAATGCCCTTCTCTTCTATCCTCTCTGTGGATGCCTTGCTGTCCTCTCCTCTTACTGGATGCCCTTCTGTTCTCTCCTCTCTCTGGAAGCCCTTCTGTCATCTCCTCTCTCTGGATGCCCTTCTTTTTCTCCTCTATCTGGATGCCCATCTGTTCTCTCCTCTGTCTGGATTTTATTCTTTCTTCTCCTCTCCTTGTCTGGGCTTCTGTTCTCTCCACTCTCAGGATGCCCTTCTGTCCTCTCTTTCTTTGGATGCCCTTCTTTCTCTCCTCACTCCGGATGACCTTCTGTCATCTCCTCTCTCTGGATGCCCTTCTTTTTCTCCTCTATCTGGATGCCCATCTGTTCTCTCCTCTGTCTGGATTTTATTCTTTCTTCTCCTCTCCTTGTCTGGGCTTCTGTTCTCTCCACTCTCAGGATGCCCTTCTGTCCTCTCTTTCTTTGGATGCCCTTCTTTCTCTCCTCACTCCGGATGACCTTCTGTCCTCTCCTCTCTCTGGATGCCCTTCTGTTTTCTCCTCTCTCTGGATGCCCTTGTGTCTTCTCCTCTCTTTGGATGCCCTTCTAGTCTCTTCCCTCTCTAGATTCTCTTCTGTACTTTCATCTCTCTGTATTACTTTCTGTTTTCTCAAATCTCCGGATGCCCTTCTGTTCTATCCTCTTTCCCGATGCCCTTCTGTTCTCTTCTCTCTCTGGATGCCTTTTTTCTTCTCCTCTCTCCCGATGGCCCATTGTTCTCTCCTCTCAATTGATGTCCTTCTGTCTTCTCCTCTCTCTGGATGCCCTTCTGTTCTCTAATCTCTCAGGATTCCCTTCTGTTCTCTTATCTCTCTGGAAGCCTTTATGTCTTCTCCTATCTTTTCATGCCCTTCTGTCTTCTCCTCAGTCTGGATGCCCTTCTGTACTCTCCTCTCTCTGCATGCCCTTCTGTTCTATCCTCTCTATGGATGCCCTTCTGTACTATCATCAATCTGGATTCCCTTGTATCTTCTCCTCTCTCTGGAGGCCCTTCTGTCTTCTCCTTTCTCTGGATGCCCTTCTGTCTTCTCCTTTCTCTGGATGCCCTTCTGTCTTCTCCTTTCTCTGGATGCCCTTCTGTTCTCTCCTCTATGTAGATTCTCTTCTATCCTCTCATCTCTCTGGATGCCCTTCTGATCTCTTCTCTCTGTGGATGATCTTATGTTCTATCATCTCTATGGATGCCCTTGCGTCCTCTCCTCTCCCTGGATGCTCTTCTGTATTCTGCTATTTCAGGATGCCCTCCTGTACAATCCTCTCTTAAAATCCCCTTCTGTCCTCAGCTGTCTCTGAATGCACTTCTTTTCTCTCCTGTCTATGGATGCCCTTCTGTTCTCTCCTCTCATTGGGTGCCCTTCTGTCCTCTCCTCTCTCTGGATGCCCTCCTGACTTCTCCTTTCTCTGGATGTCGTTCTGTTCTCTCATCTCTCAGGATGCCATTCTGTTCTCTTCTTTCTCTGGAAGCCTTTATGTCTTCTCCTTTCTCAGGATGCCATTCTGTTCTCTCCTCTCTCTGGAAGCCTTTATGTCTTCTCCTCTTTCTGGATGCCCTTCCTCTTCTCCTCATTCTGGATGCCCTATTGTCCTCTCCTCTCTCTGGATGCCCTTCAGTTTTCTCCTCTCTCTGCATGCCATTCTGTTCTCTCCTCTCTATGGATGCCCTTCTGTTATCTTCTCTATATTGATGCTCTTCTGTACTATGCTCAATCTGGATGCCCTTGTGTCTTCTCCTCTCTCTGGATACCCTTCTGTCTTTTCCTTTATCTGGATACCCTTCTTTCTTCTCCTTTCTCTGGTTGCCCTTTTGTTCACTCTTCTGTGTAGATTCTCTTTTGTCCTCTCATCTCTCTGGATGCCCTTATTTTCTCTTCTTTTTATGGATGATCTTCTGTTCTCTCATCTCTATGGATGCCCTTGTGTCTTCTCCTCTACCCTGGATACCCTTCTGTATTCTGCTCTTTCAGGATGCCTTCCTGTACTCTCCTCTCACAAAATGACCTTCTCTCCTCAGCTCTCTCCGAATGCAGTTCTGTTCTCTCCTGTCTCTGATTGCCAATATATTCTCTCCTCTCTCTGGATGCCCTTCTGTCCTCTCTTCTCTCTGGATGCCTTTCTGTTCTCTCCTGTCTCTGGATGCCTTTCTGTTCTCTCCTCTCTCTTGATGCCCTTCTGCTCTCTCCACTCTCTGGATGCCCTTCTATCCTCTCTTCTCTTTGAATGGCCTTCTGTCTTCTCCTCTCTCAGGATGCCCTTCCTTGCTCTCCTCTCTCTGGATTCCCTTTTGTCCTCTCTTCTCTCTTGATGCCCTCCTGTCCTCTCCTATTTCTGCATGCCCTTCTGTTCTCTCCTGTATTTGGATGCCCTTCTGTTCTCTCCTCTCTCTGGAAGCCCTTCTGTCATCTCCTCTCTCTGGATGCCCTTCTTTTTCTCCTCTATCTGGATGCTCTTCTGTTCTTTTCTCTGTGTGGATTTCATTCTTTTGTCTCCTATCTTTATATAAGCTTCTGTTCTCTCCACTCTCAGGATGCCCTTCTGTCTTCTCTCTCTTTGGATGCCCTTCTTTTGTCTCCTCACTCCGGGTTACCTTCTGTCCTCTCCTCTCACTGGATGCCCTTCTGTTTTCTCCTGTCTTTGGATGCCCTTCTGTTCTCTCCATTGTGTAGATTCTCTTCTGTCCTCTCATCTTTCTGGATGCCCTTCTGTCCTCTTCTCTCTATGGATGATCTTCTGTTCTCTCATCTCTCTGGATGCCCTTGGGAACTCTCCTTTCTTTGGATGCTCTTCTGTTCTTTCATCTCTCTGGATGTCCTTGTGTCCTCTCCTCTCCCTGGATACCCTTCTGTATTCTGCTCTTTCAGGATGCCCTCCTGTACTCTCATCTCTCAAAATGCCCTTCTGTCCTCAGCTCCCTCTGGATGCCCTTTTGTTTTCTCCTCACTCCGGATGTCTTTCTGTTCTCTCCTTTTTGGAAGCCTTCTCTTCTCTCCTCTTTCTGGATATCCTTCTGTTTTCACCTCTATGTGGATGCCATTCTGTCCTCTCCTAATTCTGGATGCCCTTCTGTTCTCTCCTCTCTCTGGATGCCCATCAGTCTTCTTCTCTTTCTGGATGCCCTTCTGTAATACCGAATCTCTGGATGCCTTCTGTTCTCTCCTCTCTCTGGTTGCCCTTGTCTCCTCTCCTCTCTCTGGATGCCCTTCTTTTCTCTCCTGTCTCTGGATGCCCTTCTGTTCTCTCCTCTTTCTGGGTGCCCTTCTGTCTTCTCTCTCTGCATGCTCTTCTGTCTTCTCCTCTCTCTGTATACACTTCTGTCTCTCCTATCTCCGGATGCCCTTCCTTGCTCTACACTCTCTGGATTTTCTTCTGTCCTCTCATCCCTCTGGATGCCCTCCTGTCCTCTCCTCTCTCTGGATGCCTTTCGCTTCTGTTCTGTCTCTGGATGCCTTTCTGTTCTCTCCTTTCTCTGGATGCTCTTCTGTTCTCTCCTCTCTCTGGATGTCCTCCTGTAGTCTCCTCTCTCTGGATGCCATTCTGTCTTATGCTCTCTCTGTATACACTTCTGTTCTCTCCTCTCTCCGGATGCCCTTCCTTCCTCTCCTCTCACTGGATTACCTTCTGTACTCTCATCTCTCTGGATGCCCTCCTGTCCTCTCCTATCTCGGGATGCCCTTCTGTTCTCAACTGTCTCTGGATGCCCTTCTGTTCTCTCCTCTTTCTGGATGCCCTTCTGCCCTCTCCTCTCTCTGGATGACCTTCCTGTTTCTCCTCTCTCTGTATGCACTTCTGGTCTCTCCTCACTCCAGATGCCCTTCATTCCTCTCTTCTCTCTGGATTTCCTTCTGTCCTTCATCTCTCCAGATGCACTTCTGTTTTCTTCTCTCTATGGATGCTCTTTGTTCTCTCATCTTTCTGGATGCCCTTGTGTCTTCTCCTCACCCTGGATGCCCTTTTGTCCTCTCCTCTCTCTGGATGCCCTTCAGTTTTCTCCTCTCTCTGCATGCCATTCTGTTCTCTCCTCTCTATGGATGCCCTTCTGTTCCCTTCTCTCTATTGATGCTCTTCTGAACTATCCTCAACCTGGATGCCCTTGTGTCTTCTCCTCTCTCTGGATGCCCTTCTGTCTTCTCCTTTCTCTGGATACTCTTCTTTCTTCTTTTATCTCTGGATGCCCTTCTGTTCTCTCCTCTGTGTAGATTCTCTTTTGTCCTCTCATCTCTCTGGATGCCCTTCTGTTCTCTTCTTTTTATGGATGATCTTCTGTTCTCTCCTCTCTCTGGATGCCCTTCTGTAGTCTCTCTGGATGCCATTCTGTCTTCTGCTCTCTCTATATACACTTCTGTTCTCTCCTCTCTCTGGATGCCCTTCCTTTCTCTCCTCTCTCTGGATTCCCTTCTGTTCTCTCATCTATCAGTATGCCCTTGTGTCCTCTCCTCTCTCTAGATGTCCTTCCTTCTTCTCTTCTCTCTGTATGCACTTCTGGTCTCTCATCTCTCCAGATGCAGTTCCTTCCTCTCCTATTTCTGGATTACCTTCTGTCCTTCATCTCTCCGGATGACTTCTGTTCTCTTCTCTCTATGGATGCTCTCTTGTTCTCTCATCTTTCTGGATGCCCTTGTGTTCTCTCCTCTCTCTGGATGCCCTTCTGTCTTCTCCTCTCTCTGGAAGCACTTCTCTTCACTACTCTGTCTGGATGCCCTTCAGTCTTCTCCTCTTACTGGATGCCTTTCAGTTCTCTCATCACTCTGGATGCCCTTCTGTTTTCTCCTCAATCCAGATGTCCTTCTGTTTTCTCCATTCTGGATGGCTTCTCTTCTGTCCTCTTTCTGGATACCCTTCTCTTCTCTCCTCGATGTGGATGCCCTTCTGTCCTCTCCTAATTCTGGATGTCCCTTTTTTCTCTCCTCTCTCTGGATGTGCATCTGTCTTCTCCTCTCTCTGGATGCCCTTCTGTAATACCCTCTCTCTGGATGCCTTCTGTTCTCTCCTCTCTCTGGTTGCCCTTCTTTTCTCTCTTCTCTCTTGATGCCCTTCGGTCCTCTCATCTCTCTAAATTCCCTTCTGTCTTCTCCTCTCTCTGTATACACTTCTGTTTTCTCCTCTCTCCGGATGTCCTTACTTCATCTCCTCTCTCTGGATTCCCTTCTGTCCTCTCATCTCTCTGGATGCCCTTGTGTCCTCTCCTCTCTCTGGATATCCTTCCTTCTTCTCTTCTCTCTGTATGCACTTCTGGACTCTCATCTCTCCAGATGCAGTTCCTTCCTCTCCTATTTCTGGATTACCTTCTGTCCTTCATCTCTCTGGATGCCCTTCAGTCCTCTTCTCTCTCTGGATAATCTTCTGTTCTCTCATCTCTCTGGATGCCCTTCTGTTCTCTCCTCTCTGTCGATGATCTTCTGTTCTCTCATCTCTATTAGCCTTGTGTCCTCTACTCTCTCTCTGGAAGCTCTTCCGTTCTCTCATGTCCTTTGATGCCCTTGTGTCCTCTCTTCTCTTTGGATGCCCTTATGTTCTCTCCTCTCTCTTGATGCCCTTATGTTATACCCTCTCTGTGAATGCCCTTCTGTCCTCTCCTCTATCTGGGTGCCATTTTGTTCTCTCCTCTTTCTGGATGCTCTTCCTTTTTCTCCTCTTTCTGTATGCCCTTCTTTACTCTCCTCTGTCTGGATGCCCTTCTATTCTCTCCTCTCTCCAGATGCGTATCTTTCCTCTCCTCTCTCTGATGCCTTCTGTCTTCTCCTCTTTTTGGATGCCCTTCTGTTCTTTTCTCTCTAAATGCCCTTCTGGGCTCACCTCTCTCTGGATCCCTTCTGTCCTCTAATCCCTCTGGTTGCCTTTCTGATCTCTTCTCTCTATGGAAACTCTCCTGTAGTCTCATCTCACTGGATGCCCTTCTGTTCTCTGCTCTCTTTTGATGGCCTTCTGTTCTCTCCTCTCTCTAGATGCCCTTCTGTCCTCTATTCTCTCTGTATGCCTTTCTGTTCTCTCATCTCTAAGGATGCCCTTCTATTCTCTCCTCTATCTAGATAACCTTCTGTCTTCTCCTCTGTCTGGATGGCTTTCTGTTCTCTACTCTCTCTGGATCCCTTCTGTACTCTCCTCTCTCTGGATGCCCTTCTGTCCTCTCCTCTATCCCTATGTCCTTCTGTTCTATCAACTCTCCCGATGCCCTTCAGTCTTCTCCTCTCTCTGGATGCACGACAATTTTCTCCTCACTCTGGATACCCTTCTGACTTCTCCTCTCTAAAGATGCTCTTCTGTTCTCTCCTCTTACTGGATGTCCTTCTGTCTTCTCCTCTCTTTGGATGCCCTTCGGTCCTCTTCTCTCTCTGTATTTTCTTCAGTCTTCTGCTCTCTCTGGATGGGCTTCTCTTCTCTCCTCTTTCTGGATGTCTCTCCTCTCTCTGGATGCCCTTTTTGTCCTCTCCTCTATCTGCATACCCTTCTGTTCTTTCCTCTCTCTGTATACCCTTCTGTTCTCTCCTCCATTTGGATGCCCTTGTGTCCTTTTTTCTCTCTGGATGACCTTCTGTCTTCTCCTCTTTCTGGATGCCCTTCTGTTTTCTCCTCTTTCTGGATGCCCGTCTATTCTCTCCTCTCTCCTCTCTCCAGATGCCCTTCTGCCTTCTCAACACTCTTGATGGCTTTCTGTTCTATCTTTTCTCTGGATGCCATTCTGTCCTCTCCTCTTTTTGGATGTTCTTCTGCTCTGTCCTCTCTCTGGATGCCCATATGTCCTCTCCTCTCTCTGAATGCCCTTAAGTCTTCTCCTCTCTCAGGATGCCTTTCTGTTATCTCCTCTCTCTCGAATCCCTCTTTGTCTTCTCTTCTCTCTGGATTCCCTTTTATTCTCTGCTCTCTCTAGATGCCCTTCTGTCCTCTATTCTCTCTGGATGCCCTCTGTTCTCTCATCTCTCCAGATGACCTTCTGTCCTCTCCTCTCTCTCGATTCCCTTCAATCCTCTCTTCTCTCTGGATTCCCTTCTGTCTTCTCCTTTCTCCCAATGCCCTTCTGTTTTCTCCTCTCTACCAATGCCCTTCTGTCTTATCCTCTTTCTGGATGCCATTGTGTTCTCTGCTCTCTCTAGATGCCCTTCTGTCCTCTCCTCTCTCTCTGGATGCCCTTCTGTTCAATTCTCTCCCTGAATGCCCTTCTGTTCTCTCCCCTATCTGGATGCCCTTCTGTCTTCTCCTTTCTCTGGGTGTACTTCTGTACTCTCCTTTCTCTGGATGACCTTTTGTCCTCTCCTCTCTCTTGATACCCTTCTGTTCTCTCCTCTCTGTGGATGCCCTTCTGTTCTCTCATATCTCTGGATGCCGTTGTGTCCTCTTCTCTTTCCAGATGCCCTTCTGTCTTCTCCTCTCTCTGGATGCCCTTCTGTTCTCTCCTCTCTCTAGATTCTCTTCTGTCGTGTCATCACTCTGGATGCCCTTATGTTCACTTCTCTTTCTGGATGATCTTTTTTCGCTCATCTTTCTGCATGTTCTTCTGTTCTCTCCTCTCTATGGAAGATCTTCTGTTCTCTCCTCTCTTTGGATGCCCTTGTGTCCTCTTCTCTCTCTGGATGCCCTTCTGTTTTCTCCTCTCTCTGGATCCTGTTCTGTTTTCTCTCCTCTCTAGATTCTCTTCTGTCCTCTCATCTCAATGGATGCCATTTTGTTCTTTTCTCTCTCTGGATGATCTTCTGTTCTCTCATCTCTTTGGATGCCCTTGTGTCCTCTCCTCACTCTGGATGCCCTTCTGTATTCTCTTCTCTAAGGATGCCCTTCTGTCCACTCCTCACTTTCAATGCCCTTCTGTTTTCTCCTATCTTCCGATGCTCTTCTGTTCTTTCCTATCTGTGGATGCCCTTCTGTATTCTCCTCTCCCTGCATATCCTTCTGTTTTCTCCTTTCTCGGGATGCCCTTCTGTCCTCTCCTCTTTTTGGATGCCCTTCTGTTCTCTCCTCTTCCTGAATGCCCTTCTGTTCTCTCCTCTCTCCGGATGTCCTTAAGCCTTCTCCTCACTCTGGATGGCTTTCTTATCTACCCTCTGTCTGGATGTCCTTCTGTCCTCTACTATTTTTGGATGTTCTTCTGCTCTCTCCTCTCTGGATTCCCATCTGTCCTCTCCTCTCTGTGAATGCCCTTCTGTCTTCTCTCTCTGGATGCCTTTCTGTTCACTCCACTCGCTAGATGCCCTTCTGTCCTCTATTCTCTCTGGATGCCCTCTGTTCTCTCGTCTCTCCAGATGCCCTTCTGTCCTCTATTCTCTCTGGATGCCCTCTGTTCTCTCGTCTCTCCAGATGCCCTTCTGTCCTCTCCTCTCTCTCAATTCCCTTCAGCCTTCTCTTCTCTCTGCATGCCCTTCTGTCTTCTCCTTTCTCCCAATGCCCTTCTGTTCTCTCCTCACTACCAATGCTCTTCTGTCCTCTCCTCTCTCTGGATGCCCTTCTGTTCTCTCCTCTCTCTAGATACCCTTCTATTCTCAAATCTCTCTTGATGCCCTTCTGTTCTCTCCACTCTCTGGATGCCCTTCTGTCATCTCCTGTCTCTGGATGCCCTTCTGTTCTCTATTCTCCCTGGATGCCGTTCTGTTCTCTTCTATTTCCAGATGCCCTTCTGTCCTCTCCTCTCTCTGGATGCCCTTCTGACTTCTCCTCTCTCTGCATGCCCTTCTGTTCTCTCCTCTCTTTGGATACGCTTCTGTCGTCTCCTCTCTCTGGATACGCTTCTGCTCTCTCCTCTCTCTGAATGCCCTTCTGTTCAGTCCTCACTCTGGATGCCCTTCTGTTCTCTTTTTCTGGATGCCCTTGTGTTCTCTCTTATCTCTGGATGCCCTTCTGCATTCTTCTCACTCTGGATTGCTTTCTGTTCTCTCCTCTCTCTGGATGCCCTTCTAACCTCTCCTCTTTCAGGATGTCCTTCTGCTCTCTCCTCTCCCTGGATGCCCATCTGTCCTCTCCTCTCTCTGTATGGCCTTCTGTCTTCTCCTCTCTCTTGATGCCCTACTCTTCTCTCCTCTCTTTGGATTTCCTTCTGTCTTCTCCTATCTCTGGATGACCTTCTGTTCTCTCCTATCTCTGCATTCCCTTTTTGTCTTCTCCTCTCTCTGAAATCACTTCTATTCTCTCCACTCTCTGGATGCCCTTCTGTCCTCTCCTCTCTCTGGATGCCCTTCTGTCTTCTCCTCTCTCTGGATGCCCTTCTGTTGTCTCCTCTCTTTGGATTCCCTTCTGTCTTCTCCTTTCTCTGGATGCCCTTCTGCTCTCTCCTCTCTCTGAATGCCCTTCTATCTTCTCCTCTCTCTGGATTCACTTTTGTTCTCTCCTCTCTCTGAATGATCTTCTGTTCTCTCCTCTCTCTAGTTGCACTTATGTTCTCTCCTCTATCCAGATCCCCTTCTGTCCTCACCTTTCTCTGGATGCCCTTCTGTTCACTTTTCTCCTTGTATGACCTTCTGTCCTCTCCTCTCTCTCGATGCCTGTCTGTCCTCTTCTCCATCTGGATGGCTTCTCTCTTCCCCTCTTTCTGGATGCTCTTCTGTTCTCTCCTCTCTCTGGAAGCCCTTCCGTCTTCCGTTTTCTGGATGCCCTTCAATTCTCTCCTTATTCTGGATACCCTTCTGTCTTCTCCTCTCTCTATATGCCCTTCTGTACTCTTTTTTCTTTAAATGGCCTTTAGTCTTCTGCTCTCTCTGGATGACCTTCTGTACTCTCCTCTTTCTGAATTCTCTTCTGTCCCCTCTTCTCTCTGGATGCCCTTCTTTTCTCAACTCTGTTGGGATGACCTTCTGTTTTCTCCTCTCTCTTGATGCCCTTCTGCCTTCTCCTCCCGCTGGATGTCCTTCTATTCTCTCCTCTCCAGGATGCCCTTTTGTCTTCAGCTCTTTCTGTATTCTCTACTGTTCTCTTCTCTCTAGATGCCCTTCTGTTCTTTCCTCTCTCCAGATGCCCTTCTGTCCTCTCCTCTATCTAGATGCCTTTTGTCTTCTCCTCCCTCTGGATGACTTTCTGTTCCTTTTTATGTGGATGCCCTTCTGTCCTCTCCTATCCCTGGATGCCCTTCTGTTCTCATCTTTCTCTAGATGCCCTTCTGTCCTCTCCTCTCTATGGAAGCCCATCTGTCCACATCTCCATCTTGATGTCTTCTCTTTTCTCCTCTTTCCGGATGCCCTTCTGTTCTCTTCTCTGTCTTGAAGTCCTTCTGTCTTCTCGACGCTGTGGGTGCGCTTCCATTCTATCCTCACTCTGGATACCCTTCAGTCTTCTCCTCTCTCCGGATCCAATTTTGTCTTCTTCTCTCTCTGGATGTCCTTCACTCTTCTGCTCTCTATAGATGACCTTCTGTTATCTCCTCTTTTTGGATTCTCTTCTGTTCTCTCATCTCTCTGAATGCCCTTCTGTCTTCTCCTCTCTCTGGATGCGCTTCTGTTCTCTCCTCTCTCTGTATGCCCTTCTGGCCTCTCCTCACTCTTGATGCCTTTCTGTCCTTTCCTCTTTCTGGATGCCCTTCTTCTCTCTCCTCTCTCTAAATGCCCATCTTTCCTCTCCTCTCTCTGGATGCCCTTCTGTCTTCTCCTCTCTCTGGATGCCCTTCTGTTATCTCCTCTCTTTCGATTCCCTTCGGACTTCTGATCTCTCTGGATGCCCTTCTGCTCTCTCCTCTCTCTGAATGCCCTTCTGTCTTCTCCTTTCTCTGGATTCACTTCTGTTATCTCCTCTCTCTGAATGCCCTTCTGTTCTCTCATTTCTCTAGTTGTCTTTCTGCTGTCTCCTCTATCCAGATGCCCTTGTGTCTTCTCCTTCCTCTGGATCTCATTCTGTTCACTTTTCTGTGGATGCCTTTCTGTCCTCCCCTATCTCTGGATGCCCTTCTGTCTTCTCCTTTTTCTGGATGCCCTTCTGTTGTCTGCTCTCTTTACATGGCCTTCTGTCCTCTCATTTTTCTGGATGCCCTTTGGTTTCCTCCTCTCTCCGGATGTCTTACTGCCTTCTCCTCACTCTGGATGGCTTTCTGTTCTCTCCTCTCTCTGCATGCAGTTCTGTCCTCTCCTCTTTCTGGATGCCCTTCTGCTCTCTCCTCTCTCTGGATTCCCTTCTGTATGCTCTCTCTCTCTCTGTATGCGCTTCTATCTTCTCCTCTCTCTGGATGCCCTTCTACTCTCTCCTCTTTCTGAATGCCCTTCTGTCTTCTCCTCTCTCTGGGTTCCCTTCTGTTCTCTCCTTTCTCTGGATGCCCTTCTGTTCTCTCCTCTATTCAGATTCCCTTCTATCTTCTCACTCCTCTAGATGGCCTTCTGTTCTCTTTTCTGTGGATGCCCTTCTGTCCTCCCTTATCTCTGGATGCCCTTCTGTCTTATCCTCTTTCTGGATTCCTTCTGTCCTGTGCCTTCTCTAGATGCCCTTCTGTCCTCTCCTCTCTCTTGATGCCCTTCTGTTCTTTTTTCTCCCTGGATGCGCTTTTGTCCTCTCCTATCTCTGGATGCCCGTCTGTCCTCTTCTCCATCTGGATGGCTTCTCTCTTCCCCTCTTTCCGGACGCTCTTCTGTTCTCTCCTCTCTCTGGAAGCCCTTCTGTCTTCTCCTTTTTCTAGATGCCCTTCAATTCTCTCCTCATCCTGGATACCCTTCTGTATTTTCCTCCCTCTATATTCCCTGCTGTCCTCTATTTCTCTAAATGTCCTTCAGTCTTCTGCTCTCTCTGAATGCCCAACTGTTCTCTCCTCTTTCTGGATTCTCTTCTCTCTTCTCTCTGGATGCCCTTCTGTTCTCAACTCTCTAGGGATGCCCTTCTGTCCTCTCATCTCTCCGGATGCCCTTATGCCTTCTCCTCTCGCTGGACGCCCTTCTATTCTCTCCTCTCCTGGATGCCCTTTTGTCTTCTGCTCTTTCTGGATTCTCTACAGTTCTCTTCTCTCTAGATGCCCTTCTGTTTTTTCCTGTCTCCGGATGCTCTTCAGTCCTCTCCTCTCTATGGATGCCCTTCTGTCTTCTCCTCTCTCTGAATGCCCTTCTGTTCTCTCCTTTCTTTCGATTACCTTCTGTCTTCTCTCTCTGGATGCCCTTCTGCTCTCTTCTCTCTCTGAATGCCCTCTGTCTTTTCCTCTCTCTGGATTCACTTCTCTTTTCTCCTCTCTCTGAATGCCCTTCTGCCCTCTCCTCTCTCTGGAACCCTTCTGTTCTCTTCTCATTCCAGTTACCCCTCTGTCTTCACCTCTCTCTGGATGCTCTTCTGTCTTCTACTCTCTCTGAATGCACTTCTGTTCTCTTCTCTCTCTGGATGTCCTTCTGTCCTCTCCTCTCTCTGGATGCCTTTCTGTCTTCTCCTCTCTCTGGATGCTCTTCTGTCCTCTCCTCTCTCTGGATTCCTTCTGTCATCTAATCTCTCTGGTTGCATTTGTGTTCTCTTCTCTCTAAGTGTGCTCTCCTGTACACTCATCTCTCCGGATGCCCTTCTTTGATATCCTTTCTCTGCATGACCTTCTGTCTTCTCCTATCTCTGAATGCCCTTCAGTAATCTCCTCTCTTTGGATAAACTTCATTACTCTCCTTTCTCCCGATGCCCTTCTGTTCTCTCCTCTCTACCGATGCTCTTCTGTCTTCTCCTCTTTCTGGATGCCCTTGTGTTCTCTGAACTCTCTAGGTGCCCTTCTGTCCTCTTCTCTCTCTGGATGCCCTTCTGTTCACTACTCTCCCTCGATGCCCTTCTTTCCTCTCCCCTCTCCGGAAGCCCTTCTATCCTCTCTTCTCTCTTAATGTCCTTGTGTCCGCTCTTCTCTCTGGATGTCCTTCTGTCTTCCCCTATCTCTGGATGCCCTTCTGTCCTCTCCTCTCTTTGGATGCCTTTCTGTTCTCTCCTCTCTCCGGATGCCCTTCTGTTATCTTCTCTCTCTGGATGCCCTTCTGTTCTCTCCTCTCTGGATGCCCTTCTTTCCTCTCCTCTCTTTGGATGCCATTCTGTTCTCTCCTTTCTCTCGATGCTCTTCTGTACTACTGTCTCTGTGAATGCCCTTCTGTCCTCTCCTCTATCTGGATGCCATTTTGTTCTCTCCTCTTTCTGGATGCCCTTCTGTTCTCTCCTCTCTGTATGCCCTTCTTTACTCTCCTATCTCTGTATGCCCTTCTGTCTTCTCTCTCTGGATGCCCTTCTGTTCTCTCCTCTCTCTTGATGCCCTTCTTTCCTCTCCTCTCTCTGGATGCCCTTCTGTCTTCTCCTCTTTTTGGATGCCCTTCTGTTTTCTTCTCACTGGATGCCCTTCTGGGATCACCTCTCTACGGATTCCCTTCTGTCTTCTCCTATCTCTGGATGTGTTTCTGTCCTATCCTCATTTTGTTCTCTCCTCTCTCCAGATGCTCTTTTGTCTTCTCCTCTCCCTTGATGCCCTTCTGTTCTCTCCTCTCTCTGAATGTCCTTTTGTCCTCTCCTCTTTCTGGATGCCCTTCTGTTCTTTCCTCTCTCTGGATGCCCGTCTGCCTTCTCCTCACTCTGGGTGGATTTCTGTTCTCTCCTCTCTCTGGATGCCCTTTTGTTTTCCTCTCTCTGGATGCCTTTCTCTTCTCTCCTCTCTCTGGATTCCCGCTTTCTCTTCTCTCTCTGGATGCCCTTGTGTTCTCTCCTCTCTCTAGATGCCCTTCTGTCCTCTATTCTCTCTAGATGTCCTCTGTTCTCTCATCTCTCCAGATGCCCTTCTGTCCTCTCCTCTCTGTCGATTCACTTCAGTCCTCTCCTCTCTCTGGATACCTTTCTGTCTCCTTCTTTCTCCTGATGCCCTTCTGTTCTCTCCTCAATACCAATGCCCTTCTGTCTTCTCCTCTTTCTGGATGCCCTTTTGTTTTCTGGTCTCTCTAGATGCCATTATGTGCGCTCCTCTCTCTGGAGGCTGTTCTGTTCATTTCTCTCCCTGGATGCCCTTCTGTCCTCTCCCCTCTCCGGATAGCCTTCTGTCCTCTCCTCTCTCCGGATGCCCTTCTGTTCTCTCCTCTCTCCGGATGCTTTTCTGTCTTCTCCTCTCTGGATGCCCTTCTTCTCTCTCCTCTCTCTGGATGCCCTTCTGTTCCCTTCTCTCCCTGGATGCCCTTTTGTTTTCTCCTCTTTCTGGATGCCCTTCTGTTCTTTCCTCTCTCTGGATGCACTTCTGCCTTCTCCTCACTCTGGATGGCTTTCTGTTCTCTCCTCTCTCTAAATGCCCTTATGTCCTCTATTCTCTCTGGATGTCCTCTGTTCTCTCGTCTCTCCACATGCCCTTCTGTCCTCTCCACTCTCTCAATTCACTACAGTCCTCTCCTCTCTCTGTATACCTTTCTGTCTTCTCCTTTCTTTTGATGCCCTTCTGTTCTCTCCTCTCTACTGATGCCCTTAAGTCTTCTCCTATTTAAGGATGCCCTTTTGTTTTCTGCTGTCTCTAGATGCCGTTCTGTGCTCTCCTCTATCTGGATGCCCATCTGTTCACTTCTCTCCCTGGATGCCCTTCTGTCCTCTCCTCTCTCCGGATGCCCTTCTGTTCTCTCCTCTTTCTGGATGCCCCCCTGTCCTCTCCTCGCTCTGGTTGCCCTTCTGTTCTCTGCTCTGTCTAGATGCCCTTCTGTTCTCTTCTCTTTCCTGATGCCCTTCTGTCCTCTCCTCTCTCTGGATGTCTTTCTGTCTTCTCCTCTTTCTGAATGCCCTTCTGTTCTCTCCTCTCTCTGGTAGCCTTTCTGTCTTCTCCTCTCTCCGGATGCATTTCTGTAATCTTCTCTCTCTGGATGCCTTTCAGTCCTCTCCTTTCCCTGGATTCCCTTCTGTCTTCTCCTCTCTCTGAATGCCCTTCTAGTCTCTTCTCTTTCTGGATGCCCTTCTGTCCTCTCCTCTCTCCGGATGCCCTTCTGTTCTCTCCTCTCTCCGGATGCTTTTCTGTCTTCTCCTCTCTGGATGCCCTTCTTCTCTCTCCTCTCTCTGGATGCCCTTCTGTTCCCTTCTCTCCCTGGATGCCCTTTTGTTTTCTCCTCTTTCTGGATGCCCTTCTGTTCTTTCCTCTCTCTGGATGCACTTCTGCCTTCTCCTCACTCTGGATGGCTTTCTGTTCTCTCCTCTCTCTAAATGCCCTTATGTCCTCTATTCTCTCTGGATGTCCTCTGTTCTCTCGTCTTTCCACATGACCTTCTGTCCTCTACTCTCCCTCAATTCACTACAGTCCTCTTCTCTCTCTGAATGCCTTTCTGTCTTCTCCTTTCTCCTGATGCCCTTCTGTACTCTCCTCTCTACTGATGCCCTTCTGTTTCTCCTCTTTCTGGATGCCCTTTTGTTCTCTTCTGTCTCTAGGTGCCGTTCTGTGCTCTCGTCTCTCCTGATGCCCATCTGTTCACTTCTCTCCCTGGATGCCCTTCTGTCCTCTCCTCTCTCCGGATGCCCTTCTGTTCTCTCCTCTTTCTGGATGCCCCCCTGTCCTCTCCTCGCTCTGGTTGCCCTTCTGTTCTCTGCTCTGTCTAGATGCCCTTCTGTTCTCTTCTCTTTCCTGATGCCCTTCTGTCCTCTCCTCTCTCTGGATGTCTTTCTGTCTTCTCCTCTTTCTGAATGCCCTTCTGTTCTCTCCTCTCTCTGGTAGCCTTTCTGTCTTCTCCTCTCTCCGGATGCATTTCTGTAATCTTCTCTCTCTGGATGCCTTTCAGTCCTCTCCTTTCCCTGGATTCCCTTCTGTCTTCTCCTCTCTCTGAATGCCCTTCTAGTCTCTTCTCTTTCTGGATGCCCTTCTGTCCTCTCCTCTCTCTGGATGACCTTCTGTTCTCTCCTCTCTCTGGATGCCCTTATGGTCTCTCCTCTCTGCCCATGCGCTTCTGTATTCTCATTTATCTAGATGCCCTACAATTCTCTCTTCACATGGATAACCTTGTGACGTTTTTCTCTCTGGATGCCCTTCTGTTCTCTCCTCTCACTGGATGCCCTTCTGTCCTCTCCTCATTCTGGATGCCCTTCTGTATTCTCCTCTCCTCAGATACCCTTCTGTCCTCTTTTCTCTCTGGATGTCCTTCAGTTTTCTGTTTGCTCTGGATGCCCTTCTGTTCTATCCTCTTTCTTGATTCTTTTCTGTTCTCTCATCTCTCTGGATACCCTTTGTTCTCTCTTGTCTCGGGATGCACTTCTGTCCTCTCCTCTCTCTGTATGCCCTTCTGTCTTCTCCTTTCTCTGGATGCCCTTCTGTTCTCTCCTCTCTCTTGATGCCCTTCTGTTCTCTCCTCTCTCTGGATACCTTTCTATTCTCTCCTCTCTCTCGTTGCCCTTCTGTTCTCTCCTCTCTCTTTATGCCCTTCTTTTCTCTCCTCTCTCTCAGGATGCCCTTCTGTCTTCTCTTCTCACTAGATGCCCTTCTGTTCTCTCCTCTCTCCGGATTCCCTTCTGTCTTCTCCACTCACTGGATGCCCTTCTATTCCCTCTTCTCTCTGTATGCCCTTCTGTCCTCTCCTCTTTCTGGGTTATCATCTGTTCTGTTTTGTCTGCATGACCTTGTATTCTTTTTTCTCTCTGCAGGCCCTTCTGTCCTCTCTTCTCTGTGGATGCCCTTTTGTCTTCTCCTCTCTCGGGATGCCATTCTGTTATCTACTCTCTCTGTATGACATTCTGTACTCTTCTCTCTCTGGATGCTCTTCTGTCTTCTCCACTCTCTGGATGCCCTTCTGTTCTCTCCTTTCTTCGGATGCCCTTCTGTGTTCTCCTCCCTCTGGATGCCATTCTGTTCACTTTTATCCCTGGATGCCCCTATGCCCTCTCCACTCTCTGGATGCCTTTCTTTCCTCTCCTCTATGGATGCCCTTCTGTCTTCTACTATCTCTGGATGATCTTCATTTCTCTCCTCACTCTGGATCCTCTTCTGTCTTCTCCTGTCTCTGGATGCCCTTCTATTCTCTCCTCTCACTGAATTTCCTTCTGTCCTCTCCTCTCACTGGATGCCCTTCTGTCCTCTTCTCTCTCTGGATGTCGTCAGTCTTTCGCTCTCTCTGGTTGTCCTTCTGTTCTCTCCTCTTTCTGGATTCTCTTCTGACCTTTCCTCTCTCTAGATTCCATTCTGTCTTCTCCTTTCTCTGGATGCCATTCTGTTCTCTCCTCTTTCTGAATGCCCTTCTGTTCTCTCCTCTCTCTGGATGCCCTTTTGTCTTCTCCTCTTTGTGGATGCCCTTCTGTTGTCTCCTCTCTCTGGATGCCCTTCTGTCTTCTCCTCTTTCTGGATGCCCTTCTGTCATCTCGTGTTTCTGGGTTCTCTTCTGTTCACTTCTCTCTGGATGACCTTCTATTCTTTCCTTTCTCCCTATGCCCTTCTGTCCTCTCCTCTCTGTGGATGCCCTTCTGTCTTCTCATCACTCAGCATGCCCTTCTGTTCTCTACTCGCTCTGGATTCCCTTCTTCTTCTCCTATCTTTGGATGCCCTTCTGTTCTATACTCATTTTGGATGCCCTTCTGTTCTTTCCTCTCTTCGGATGCCCTTCTGCCTTCTCCTCACTCTGGATGGCTTTCTGTTCTCTCCTCTCTCGATGCCATTCTGTTCTCCTCTCTCTGGATGCCTTTCTCTTCTTTCCTCTCTCTGGATTCTCGCTTTGTCTTCTCCTCTCTCTTTATGCCCTTGTGTTCTTTCCTCTCTCTAGATGGCCTTCTGTCCTTTATTCTCTTTGGATGTCCTCTGTTTCCTTCTCTCTCCAGATGGCCTTCTGTCCTCTGCTCTCTCTCAATTCACTTCAGTCCTCTCCTCTCTTTGGATGCCTTTCTGTCTCCTTCTTTCTCCCAATGCCCTTCTATTCTCTCCTCTCTACTGATGCCCTTCTGTCTTATCCTCTTTCAAGATGCCCTTTTGTTCTCTGCTCTCTCTAGATGCTGTTCTGTGCTCTCCTCTCTCTGGGTGCCATTCTGTTCACTTTTCTCCCTGAATGCCCTTCTGTCCTCTCCCCTCTCCGGATGCACATTTGTCCTCTCCTCTCTCCGATGCCTTTCGGTCATCTCCTCTCTCTGGATGACCTTCATTTCTCTCCTCACTCTGGATCCTCTTCTGTCTTCTCCTGTCTCTGGATATCCTTCCATTTTCTCCTTTCACTGGATGTCCTTCTGTCCTTTCTTCTCACTGGATGCCCTTCTGTCCTCTTTACTCTCTGGATGTTGTCAGTTTTCTGCTCTCTCTGTTTGTCCTTCTGTTCTCTCCTCTTTCTGGATTCTCTTCTGTCCTTTCCTCTCTCTGGGTTCCCTTCTGTCTTCTCCTTTCTCTGGATGCCCTTCTGTTCTCTCCTCTTTCTGGATGCCCTTCTGTTCTCTCGTCTCTCTGTATGCCCTTCTGTCTTCTCCTCTCTCGATGGATGCCCTTCTGTTGTCTCCTCTCTCAGGATGCCTTTCTGTTCTCTCCTCTTTCTGGGTTCTCTTCTGTTCACTTCTCTCTGGATGACCTTCTGTTCTTTCCTCTCTTCGGATGCCCTTCTGTCCTCTCCTCTCTGTGGATGCCCTTTTGTCTTCTCCTCTTTCTGGATGCCTTTCTGTTCTCTCCTCTCTCTGTATGACATTCTGTCCTCTTCTCTCTCTGGATGCCCTTTTCTCTTCTCCAGTCTTTGGATTCCCATTTGTCTTCTCCTTTTCCAGGATGCCCTTCTGTTCTCTACTCTCTCTGTATGACATTCTGTCCTCTTCTCTCTCTGGATTCCCTTCAGTGCTCTCCTCTCTCTGGATGTCCTTCTGGTCTCTCTTCCCTCTGGATGCCCTTCTGTTCTCTTCTCTCTCTGGATGTTCTTCTGTCCTCTCCTCTCTCTCGATGCCCTTCTGTCTTCTACTATCTCCAAATACCCTTCTCTTCTCTCCTCTCTCTGGATTCCCTTCTGTCTTCTCCTCTTTCTGAATGCCCTTCTAGTCTCTCCTCTTTCTGGATGCCCTTCTTCTTACTCTCCTCAAACTGGATGTCCTTTTTTCTTTCCTCTCTCTAGATGCCCTTCTCTACTCACTTCTCTCTGGATGCCCATGTCTTCTCTCCTATTTCTAGATGCCCTTCTGTCCTCTATTCTCTCTGTTTTCCCTTCTATTCTCTCATGTCTCTGGATGCTCTTCTGGCCTGTCCTCTCTCTGGATGCCCTTCTGTCCTCTCCTCTCTCCCTATGTCATTCTTTTCTCTCAACTCTCTCGATGCCCCTCTGTCCTCTCCTCTCTCTGGATGCCTTTCTGTATTCTCCTTTCACCCAATGCCCTTCTATTCTTTCCTCTCTCCCAATGCCCTTCTGTCTTCTTTTCTCTCTGGATGCCCTTCTCTACTCTCCTCTCACTGGATGTTTTTCTGTTCTCTCCTCTCTCTTTATGCCCTTCTGTTCTCTCATCTCTCTGTATGGCATGCTGTACTCTTCTCTCTCTGGATGCCCTTCTGTCTTTTCCACTCTCTGGATGCCCTTCTGTTCTTTCTTCTCTCTGGATGCCCTTCTCTGTTCTCCTCTCTCTGGATGCCCTTCTGTTCTCTCCTCTCTCTGGCTGCTCATCTGTCCTCTCCTCTATCTGGTAGCCCTTCTGTCTTCTACTCACCTTGGATGCCATTCTGTAATCTTCTCTCTCTGGATGCCCTTCAGTCCTCTCCTCTCTCTGGATTCCATTCTGTCTTCTCCTCTCTCTGAAAGCCCTTCTAGTCTCTTATCTTTCTGGATGCCCTTCTGTACTCTCCTCTCTCTGCATGCCCTTCTCTCCTATCCTCTCTCTCGGATGTTCTTCTGTCCTCTATTCTCTCTGGATGCCCTTCTGTTCTCTTGTCTCTCCAGATGTTTTACTTGCCTCTCCTCTCTCTGGATGCCCTTCTGTCTTCTCTCTCCTGATGCACTTCTGTTGTCTCCTCTCTCCCTATGCCCTTTTGTTTTCTCCTCTCTCTCGATTCTCTACAATTCTGTCTTCAACTAGATACCCTCCTATCTTCTCCTCTCTCTGGATGCCCTTCTGTTCTCTCCTCTCACTGGATGCCCTTCTGTCCTCTCCTCTCTCTGGATGCCCTTCTGTATTCTCCTCTCCCTGGATCCCGTTTTATCCTCTTCTCTCTCTGGATGTCCTTCAGTTTTTTGCTCACTCTGGATGCCCTTCTGTTCTATCCTCTTTCCGGCTGCCATTTTGTCCTCTCCTCTCTCTGAATGTCATCCTGTCTTCTCCTATCTCCCGATGCCCTTCTGTCTTCTCCTCTTTCTTTATGCCCTTCTGTTCTCTGCTCTCTCTAGATGCCCTTCCGTCCTCTCCTCTCTATGGATGCCCTTCTATTCTCTCTTCTATCTAGATGACCTTCTGTCTACTCCTCTCTCTGGATAACCTTCTGTTCTCTTTTCTGAGGATGCCCTTCTGTCCTCTCCTATCTCTGGATGCCCTTCTGCTCTCTCCTCTTTGTGGTTGCCATTCTGTCTTCTTCTCTCTCTGGATGCCATTCTTTCTTCTCCTATCTCCCTATGCCCTTCGGTCTTCTCCTCTTTCAGGATGCCCTTCTGTTCTCTGCTCTCTAGATGCCCTTCTGTTCTCTCCTCTCTCTGGATGCCCTTCTGTCTTCTCCTCTCTCTGGATGCCCTTCTGTCTTCTCCTCTCTCTGGATGCCCTTCTGTCCTCTTCTCTCTGGATGACCTTCTGTCTTCTCCTCTCTCTGGATGCCCTTCTGTTTCTTTTCTCTGGATGACCTTGTATCCTCTCCTGTCTCTGGATGCCCTTCTGTCTTCTCCTCTCTCTGTATGCCCTTCTGTTCTTTTCTCTCTGGAAGCCTTTAAGTCTTCTACTCTTTGTGGATGTCCTTATATCCTCTCCTTTCTCTGGAATCTCTTCTGTTCTCTCCTCTCTCTTTACGCCCTTCTGTTCCCTCCTCTCTCCAGATGCCCTTCAGTCCTCTCCACTCTCTGGATGCTGTTCTGTTCTCTCCTCTCTCTGGATGCCCTTCTTTCCTTTCTTGTCTCTTGATGCCCTACTGTCTCTCCTCTATCTGGATGCCATTCTGTTCTCTCCTCTCTCCAGATGCCTTTCTGTCCTCTTCTCCATCTGGATGCCCTTCTGTCCTCTTCTCTCTATGGATTCCCTTCTGTCATCTAATCTCTCTGGTTGCCTTTCTTTTCTCTTCTCTCTGTGGAGGCTCTTCCGTACTCTCACCTCTCTGGATGCCCTTCTGTACTCTCCTCTCTCTGGAGGATCTTCTGTTCTCTCATCTCTCTGGATGCCCTTCTGTTCTATCCTCTCTCCAGATGCATTTCTGGCCTCTCCTCTAACTGGATGCCCTTCTGTTTCTCCACTCTTTGGATGTCATTCTGTTCTCTCCTTTCTATGGAGGCCCTTCTGTCCTCTCCTCTCTCTGGATGCCCTTCGGTCTTCTCCTTTCTCTGGATGCCCTTCTGTTCTCTCCTCTCTCTCTGGATGGCCTTCTGTCCTCTCTTCTCTCTGTATTCCCTTCTGTTCCCTCCTCTCTCCAGATGCCCTTCTGTTCTCTCATATCTCCGGATGTCCTTCTGTCCTCTCCTCTCTCTGGATGCCCTTCTATTCTCTCCTCTCTCTGGATTCCCTTCTGCCCTCTCATATCTCTGTTTGCCCTACTCTCCTCTTCTCTCTATGGATCCTCTCCTGTTCTCTCATCTCTCTGGATGCCCTTCTGTTCTCTCCTCTCTCTGCATGCCCTTCTGTCTTCTCCTCTCTATGGATGCCCTTCTGTTCTCTTCTCTTTCTGGATGATCTTCTGTTTCCTCCACTCTCTGGATCCCATTAGGTTCTATCCTCTTCTGGATGTTTTTCTGTCTTCTCCTCTCTCTGTATGCCATTCTGTCCTCTCCTCTCACTTGCTGCCTTTCTGTCTTCTCCTCTCTGTGGATGCCCTTCTGTTTTCTCCTCTGACTGAATGAACTTCTTTCTGCTCCTCTCTATGGATGCTCTTCTGTTCTCTCCTCTGTCTGGATGCCCTTCTCTCCTCTCCTCTCTCTCTCGATGCTCTTCTGTCTTCTCTTCTCTGTTGATGCCCTTCTGTTCTCTCCTCTGACTGGATGACCTTCTTTCGGCTCCTCTCTCTGGATGTGCTTCTCTTCTCTCCTCTCTCTGGATGATTTTCTGTTCTCGTCAGTCTCAGGATGCCCTTCTGTCCACCCTCTCTCCGGATTCCCTTCTTTTCTCTCCTCTCTTCAGACGTCCTTCTGTCCTCTCCTCTCTCTATATGCCCTTCTCTCTTTTCAACTCTCTGGATGACCTTTTGTTGTTCCTTTTCTCTGGATGATCTTCTGTTCTCTCCTCTATCTAGATGCCCTTCTGTATTATTCTGTCTCTGGATGTCCTTTTGTTCTTTCCTCTCTCTCTCTTCATGCCCTTCTGTACTCTCCTCTCTCTGGATGGCCTTCTATCTTCCCATCTCTGTGGATGCCCTTGTGATCTCTCCTTTCTCTGGATGCTCTTATGTCCTCTAATCTCTATGTATGCCCTTCTGTCTTCTCCTCTCTCTAGATTCCCTTCTGTTTTCACCTCTCTATGGATGACCTTCTATCTTCTCCTCTCTCTAAATGCCCTTCTGTTCTCTAATCTCTAGATTCCTTTCATTCTTCTCATCCCTCTGGATGCCACTCTGTTCTATTCTCTCTATGAATGATCTTCTGTTCTCTCATCTCTCTGGATTCCCTTATGTCCTCTCCTCTCTCTGGATGCCCTTCTGTTCTCTCCTCTCTGTAGATTCTCTTCTGTCCTCTCATCCATCAGGATGCCCTTCTGTTCCCTTCTCTCTCTGGACGATCTTCTGTTCGCTCATCTCTATGGATGCCCTTCTGTTCTGTCCTCTCTCTGGAAGATCTGTTCTCTCATCTGTCTGGATGCCCTTGTGTCCTCTCCACTCTCTGGATGCTCTTCTGTCTTCTCTTTCTCTGGATGCCATCTTGTCTTCTGATCTCTCTGGATGCCCTTCGTTTCTCTCCTCACTGCAGAGGCCCTTCTGTCTTCTCTCTCTGCATATGCCTTTCTGTTCTCTACACTCTCTAGATTCACTTCTGTCCACTCATCTCTCTGGAAGCCCTTCTGTTCTCTCCTCTCTCTAGATGCCCTTCTGTTCACTACTCTCCCTTGATGCCCTTCTTTCCTCTCCCCTCTCCGGAAGCCCTTATGTCCTCTCTTACCTCTTGATGTCCTTGTGTCCTCTCTTCTCTCTGGATGCCCTTCTGTCTTCTCTCTCTGGATGCCCTTCTGTCCTCTCCTCTCTTATGATGCCTTTCTGTTCTCTCCTCTCTCCGGATGCCCTTCTGTTCTCTCCTCTCTCCGGATGCCCTTCTGTCCTCTCCTCTCTCTGGATGCCCTTCTGTCCTCTCCTCACTTTGGATGCCCTTCTGTTCTCTCATTTCTCTCGATGCTCTTCTGTTCTCCACTCTCTGTGAATGCCCTTCAGTCCTCTCCTCTATCTGGATGCCATTTTGTTCTCTCCTCTTTCTGTATGCCCTTCTCTTCTCTCCTCTCTGTATGCCCTTCTTTGCTCTCCTCTCTCTGTATGCCCTTCTGTCTTCTCTCTCTGGATGCCCTTCTGTCCTCTCCTCTCTCAGGATGCCCTTCTTTCCTCTCCTCTCTCTGGATGCCCTTCTGTCTTCTCCTCTTTTTGGATGCCCTTCTGTTTTCTTCTCACAGGATGCCCTGCTGGGATCACCTCTCTATGGATGCCGCTCTGTCTTCTCCTCTCTCTGGATGCACTTCTGTTCTCTACTTTCTCTGGATGCCCTTCTGTCCTCTCCTCTCCTGGATGCCCTTCTGTCTTCTGCTCTTTCTGCATTCTCTACAGTTCTCTTCTCTATAGATGCCCTTCTGTTCTTTACTGTCTCCGGATGCTCTTCAGTCCTCTCCTCTCTATGGATGCCCTTCTGTCTTCTCCTCTCTCTGTATGCCCTTCTTTTCAATTCTCTCTGGATGCTTTTCTGTAATCTCCTCTCTCTGGCTGCCTTCTGTCTTCTCCTCTCACTTGATGCACTCCTGTTCTCTCCTCTCTCTGAATGCTCTTCTAATTTCTCCTCTCTCTGGATGTCCTTCTATCCTCTCCACTCTCTGGATACCCTTCTGTACTCTCCTATGTCTAATTGCCCTTCTGTCTTCTTCTCTCTCTAGATGCCCTTCTTTTCCATCCTCTCTCCAGATGCACTTCTCTCCTCTCATTTCTCTGGATGCCCTTCTTTTTTCTCGACTCTCTGGATGCCCTTCTATCCTCTCCTTTTTCTGGATGCCCTTCTGTTTTCTCCACTCTCTGGATGCCCTTCTGTCCTCTCCTCTCTCTGGATGCCCTTGTGTCTTCTCCTCTCTATGTATGCCCTTCTGTCTTCTCCTCTCTCTGTGTACCCTTCTATATCCTCCTCTCTCTGGATGCCCTTGTGTCCTCTCCTCTCTCGATGCCCTTCTGTCCTCTCCTCTCTGTGGATGCCCTTCTCTCTTCTCTGTCTGGATGACCTTCTTTCTTCATGTCTCTCTGCTTACTCTACTCTTCTCTGCTCTGTCTGGATGATTTACTATTCTCTCCAGTTTCAGTATGCCCTTCTGTCCTTCCTCACTCTGGATGCCCTTATTTTCTCTCCTCTCTCTGGATGCCCTTCTGTCCTCTCCTCTCTCTGTATGCCCTTCTGTCTTCTCCTGCCTCAGGATGACCTTTTGTTGTCTCCTCTCTGGATGCCCTTATTTTCTCTCCTCTAACCGGATGCCCTTCTGTCCTCTCCTCTCTCTGGATA
>NC_047666.1:133198-167904 GCF_011762505.2 Arvicanthis niloticus
CTCTCTGGATGCCCTTTTGTCCTCTCCTCTCTCTTGATACCATTCTTTTCTCTCCTCACTCTGGATGCCCTTGTGTCCTATTCTCCCTCTGGATGCCCTTCTGTTCTCTCCTATTTCTGGATACCCTTCTGTTCTCTTTTTTTTCCGATGCCCTTCTATCCATTCCTTTCTCTGTTTGTTTTTCTGTCTTTTCCTCTCTCCAAATGCTCTTCTGTTCTCTCCTTTCTCTGGATTCCCTTTTCTTTTCTCCTCTCTCTGGATGCCCTTCTGTTCTCTCCTCTTTCTGGATGCCCGTCCGTTCTCTCCTCTTTCTGGATGTCCTTCTGTCGTCTTTTTTTCTGGATGCCCTTTTGTTCTCTCCTCTCTTCGGATTCCCTTCTGTCTTCTCCTCTCTCTGGATGCCCTTCTGTCTTCTCTCACTGGATGCCCTTCAATTCTCTCCTGACTCTGGATACCCTTCCTTTTTCTCCTCTCTCTGTATGCCCTTTAGTCCTCTTCTCTCTCTGTATGTCCTTCAGTTTTCTGCTATTTCTAGATGCCCTTCTGTTCTCTCCTCTTTCTGGATTCTCTTCTGTTTTCTCATCTCTCTGGATGCACTTCTTTTCTCTCCTCTCTCCGGATGCCCTTCTGTCATCTCCTCTCTATGGATGCCCCTCTGTCTTCTCCTCTCTCTAGATGCCCTTCTGTTCTCTCCTCTCACTGGATGCAATTCTGTCCTCCCCTCTCTCTGGATGCCCTTCTGTCTTCTCCTCTCTAAGGATTGCCTTCAGTCACCTTCTCTCTCAGGATGTCCTTCAGTCTTCTGCTCTCTCTGGATGGGCTTGTGTTGTCTCCTCTTTCTGTATTCTCTCCAGTTCTATCATCTCTCTGGATGCCTTTCTTTTCTCTCTTCTCTCGGGATGTCCTTTTGTCCTCTCCTCTCTCTAGATGACCTTCTTTTTTCTCCTTTCTCTGGATGCCCTTCTGTTCTCTCCTCTCTCTGGAAGCCCTGGTGTCCTCTCCTCTCTCTTGATACCCTTTTGTTCTCTCCTCTCTCTGGATGTCCTTCTGTATTCTCCTCTCTCTGGGTGACACTGTGTCCTGTTCTCTCTCTGGATGCCCTTCTGTTCCCTCCTCTCTGTGGATGCCCTTCTGATCTCTTCTCTTTGCGATGCCCTTCTGTCCACTCCTCTCTGTGAATGCCATTCTATTTTTCCTCTCTCTGAATGCCATTTTGTTCTCTCCCCTCTCTGGATTCCATTTTGTCTTCTCCTCTCTCTGGATGCCCTTCTCTTCTCTCCCCTATCTGGATGTTCTTCTGTTCTCTCCACTTTCCGGATGCCATTCTGTCATCTCCTTTTTCTGAATGCCATTCTGTTCTCTCCTCTCTTCGGATGCCCTTCTGTCTTCTCCTCTCTCTGGATGCCCTTCAATTCTATGGAGACTCAGGATACCCTTCTGTCTTCTCCTATCTCTGGATGCCCATTAGTCCTCTTCTCTCTCTGTATGTCCTTCAGTCTTCTGCTCTCTCTAGATGCCCTTCTCTTCTCTCCTCTTTCTGGATTCTCTTCTGTTCTCTCATTTCTCTGGATGCCCTTCTGTTCTCTTCTATTTCCAATGCCCTTCTGTTCACTTCTCTCTGTGAATGCCCTTCTGTTTTTCCTCTCTAAGAATGCCCTTCTGTTCTCTCCTCTCTCTGGATTCCTTTGTGTCTTCTCCTCTCTCTGGATGCCCTTTGGTTCTCTCCTCTCTCCGGATGCCTTTCTGCCCTCCCCTCACCATGAATGCCCTTCTATACTCTCCTCTTTCTGGATGCTGTTCTGTTCTCTCCTCTCTCTAGGTGCCATTCTGTCTACTCCTCTCTCTGGATGGCTTTCTGTTCTCTCCTCTTTCTGGATCCCTTCTGTCCTCTCCTCTCTCTGGATGCCCTTCTGTCTTGTCCTTTCTAAGGATGCCCTTCAGTCCCCTTCTCTCTCAGGATGTCCTTCAGTCTTCTGCTCTCTCTGGATGGGCTTCTGTTGTCTTCCCTTTCTGTATTCTCTCCACTTCTATCATCTCTCTGGATGCCCTTCTGTTCTCTCTTCTCTCGGGATGTCCTTTTGTCCTCTCCTCTCTCTAGATGCTCTTCTGTCTTCTCCTCTCTCTGGATGCCCTTCTGTTCTCTCCTCAATCTGGATGCCCTTTGTCCTCTCCTCTCTCTTGATACCATTCTTTTCTCTCCTCCCTCTGGATGTCCTTGTGTCCTCTTCTCTCTCTGGATGCCCTTCTGTTCTCTCTTCTTTCTGGATACCCTACTGTTCTCTTCTCTTTCTGATGCCCTTCTATCAACTCCTCTCTGTGGATGTTTTTCTGTCTTTTCCTCTCTCCGAATGCTCTTCTGTTCTCTCCTCTCTCTTGATTCCCTTTTGTTTAATCCTCTCTCTGGATGCCCATCTGTTCTCTCCTCTTTCTGGATGTTCTTCTGTTCTCTCCTCTTCCCGGATGTCCTTCTGTTGTCATTTTTTTTTCTGGATGCCCTTCTGTTCTCTCCTCTCTTCGGATGCCCTTCTGTCTTCTCCTCTCTCTGGATTACCTTCTGTCTTCTGCTCCCGCTGGATGCCCTTGAATTCTATCCTGACTCTGGATACCCTTCTGTCTTCTCCTCTCTCTGTATGCCCTTTAGTCCTCTTCTCTCACTGTATGTCCTTCAGTCTTCTGCTCTCTATAGATACCCTTCTGTTCTCTCCTCTTTCTGGATTTTGTTCTGTTCTCTCATCTCTCTGGATGCCCTTCTGTTCTCTCCTCTCTCTGGATGCCCTTCTGTCCTCTACTCTCTATGGATGCCCTTCTGTCTTCTCCTTACTCTGGATGCCCTTCTGTTCTATCATATTTCTGGATGCCCTTCAGACCTCTCTTCTCCATGGATGCCATTCTGTCCTCCCCTCTCTCTGAATTCCCTTCTGTCCTCCCCTCTCTCTGAATGCCCTTCTGTTGTCTCATCTCTCTGGATGCCCTTCTGGTCTCTCCTCTCTCTAGATGCCCTTCTGTCCTTTATTCTCTCTGGATGCACTTCTGTGATCTCCTCTCTCTAGATACCCTTCTGCTCTCTTCTCTCTCTGAATTTCCTTCTGTCCTCTCTTCTCTCTCGATGCCCTTCTGTTCTCTTCTCTCCCTGGATGCCTTTTTGTCCTCTCTCTCTCTCTCTCTCTGTATGCCCATCTATCCTCTTCGTCATCTGGAGGCATTCTCTCTTCTCCTCTTTCCGGATGCCCTTCTGTTCTCTACTGTCTCTAGAAGCCCTTCTGTCTTCTCTTTTCACTGGATGCCCTTCAATTCTCTCCTTACCCTGGATATCCTTCTGTCTTCTCCTCGCTCTGGATGCCCTTCTGTCCTCTTCCTTCTCTGGATGTTCTTCAGTCTTCTGCTCTCACAGGATGCCCTTCTGTTCTCTCCTCTTTCTGGATTCTCTTTTTTTCTATCTGGATGCCTTACTGTTCTCAACTCTCTCAGGATGCTCTTCTGTCCTCTCCTCTCTCCGGATGCCCTTCTGGTTTCTCCTCTTGTTGGATGCCCTTCTATTCTCTCCACTCTCTGGATGCCATTCTGTCCTCTGCTCTTTCTGGATTCTCTACTGTTCTCTTCTATCTAGATGCCCTTGTGCCTTCTCCTTTCTCTGGATGCCCTTCAATTCTCTCCTCACCCTGGATACCCTTCTGTATTCTCCTCTCTCTGGATGCCCTTCTGTCCTCTTTGTTCTCTCAATGTCCTTCAGTCTTCTGCTCTCTCTAGATGCCCTCCTGTTCTCTCCTGTTACTGGATTCTCTTCTGTTGTCTCTTCTCTCTGGATGCCTTTCTGTTCTCAACTCTCTCGGGATGACCTTCTGTCCTCTCCTCTCTCTGTATACGCTTCTGTCTTCTACTCTCTCTGGATGCACTTCTGTTCTCTCATCTCTCCGGATGCCCTTCTGTGCTCTCTTCTCTCTGGATGCCCTTCTGCTCTCACCTCTCTCTGAATGCCCTTCTGTCCTCTCTTCTCTCTTGATGCCCTTCTATTCTCTTCTATCCCTGGATGCCTTTTTTCCTCTCCTCTCCCTGGATGCCGGTCTTTCCTCTTTTACATTGCAAGCCTTCTCTCTTTTCCTCTTTCCGGATGCCCTTTTGTTCTCTCCAATCTCTAGAAGCCCTTCTATCTTCTCCTTTCTCTTTATGCCCTTCAATTCTCTCCTCACCCTGGATACCCTTCTGTCTTCTCCTCTGTTTGGATGCCCTTCTGTCCTCTTTGTTCTCTGGATGTCCTTCAGTCATCTGCTCTCAAGGATGCCCTTCTGTTCTCTTCTCTTTCTGGATTCTCTTCTGTTCTCTCTTCTCTCTGGATGCCTTTCTGTTCTCAACTCTCTCGGGATGCCCTTCTGTCCTCTCCTCTCTCGGGATGCCCTTCTGCCATCTTTTCTCACTGGATGCCCTTCGATTCTCTCCTCAATCTGGATGCCCTTCTGTCCGCTGCTCTTTCTGGATTCTCTACTGTTCTCTTCTCTCTAGATGCCCTTCTGTCTTCTCCTGTCTCTGCATACCTGACAATTTTCTCCTCACTCTGGATACCCCTCTGTCTTCTCCTCTCTCTAGATGCCCTTCTGTTCTCTTCTCTCACTGGATGCAATTCTGTCCTCTCCTTTCTCTGGATGCCCTTCTGTCTTCTCCTCTCTAAGGATGCCCTTCAGTCCCAGTCTCTTTCAATATGTCCTTAAGTTTTCTGCTTTCTCTGGATGGGCTTCTGTTGTCTCCTCTTTCTGTATTCTTGCCAGTTCTATTATCTCTCTGGATGCCCTTCTATTCTCTCTTATCTCGGGATGTCCTTCTGTCCTCTCCTCTCTCTAGAAGCTCTTCTGTCTTCTCCTCTCTCTGGATGCCCTTCTGTTCTCTCCTCAATCTGGATACCCTTTTGTCCTCTCCTCTCTCTTGATACCATACTTTTCTCTCCTCACTCTGGATACCCTTGTGTCCTCTTCTCTCTCTGGATGCCCTTCTGTTCTCTCCTCTTTCCGGATGTACTTCTGTCATCTTTTTTTCTAGAAGCCCTTCTGTTCTCTCCTCTCTTTGGATGCCCTTCTGTTTTCTCCTCTCTCCGGATGTCCTTCTGTCTTCTCCTCTCGCTGGATGCCCTTCAATTCTATCCTGACTCTGGATAACATTCAGTCTTCTCCTCTCTCTGTATGCCCTTTAGTCCTCTTCTCTCTCTGTATGTCCTTCAGTCTTCTGCTCTCTCTAGATGTCCTTCTGTTCTCTCCTCTTTCTGGATTCTCTTCTGTTCTCTCATCTCTATGGATGTCCTTCTGTCTTCTCCTTACTCTATATGCCCTTCTGTTCTCTCCTATCTCTGGATGTCCTTCTGACCTCTCTTCTCCATGGATACCCTTCTGTCCTCCCCTCTCTCTGAATGCCCTTCTGTTCTCTTCTCTCTATGGATTACCTTTTTGTCATCTCTTCTCTCTAGATGCCCTTCTGCTCTCTTCTCTCTCTGAATTTCCTTTTGTTCTCTCTTCTCTTTCGATGCCCTTCTGTTCTCTTCTCTCCCTGAATGCCTTTCTGTCCTCTCTCTCTCTCTCTCTCTCTCTCTCTCTCTCTCTCTCTCTCTCTCTGTCCATCTGTCCTCTTCGTCATCTGGAGGCATTCTCTCTTCTCCTCTTTCCGGATGCCCTTCTGTTCTCTACTGTCTCTAGAAGCCCTTCTGTCTTCTCTTTTCACTGGATGCCCTTCAATTCTCTCCTTACCCTGGATATCCTTCTGTCTTCTCCTCTCTCTGGATGCCCTTCTGTCCTCTTCCTTCTCTGGATGTTCTTCAGTCTTCTGCTCTCACTGGATGCCCTTCTGTTCTCTCCTCTTTCTGGATTCTCTTCTGTTCTCTTTTCTATCTGGATGCCTTACTGTTCTCAACTCTCTCGGGATGCCCTTCTGTCCTCTCCTCTCTCCGGATGCCCTTCTGGTTTCTCCTCTTGTTGGATGCCCTTCTATTCTCTCCACTCTCTGGATGCCATTCTGTCCTCTGCTCTTTCTGGATTCTCTACTGTTCTCTTCTATCTAGATGCCCTTGTTCCTTTCCTCTCTCTGGTTGCCCTTCTGTCCTCTCCTCTCTCTGGATACACTTCTGTCTTCTCCTATCTCTGGATGCCCTTCTGATCTCTCCTCTCTCCAGATGCTCTTCTATACTCTCATCTCTCTGGATTGCCTTCTCTCTTCTCCTCTCTCAAAATGCCCTTCTGTCCTCTCCTCTCTCTGGATGCCTTTCTGTTCTCTCCTGTTTCTGGATGCTCTTCTTTTCTCTCCTCTCTCTGGATGTCCTCTGTCCTCTCCTCTCTCTGGATGCCCTTCCTTCTTCTCCTCTCTCTTTATACACTCCTGGTCTCTCCTCTCTCCCAATGTCCAACCGTCCTCTCTCTGGATTTCCTTCTGTCCTTCATCTCGCCTCTCTCAGGATGCCCTTCTGTCTTCTCCTCTCTCCGGATGGCCCTCTGGTTTTTTCTCTCTCTGGATGTCCTTCTGTATACTCCTCTCTGTGGATGCCCTTCTGTTCTCTTCTCTGTGTAGATTCTCTTCTGTCCTCTCATGTTTCTGGATGCCCTTCTGTTATCTTCTCTCTATGGATGATTTTCTGTTCTCTCATCTCTCTGGATGTTCTTGTGTCCTATCCTATCTCTGGATGCTCTTCTGTCTTCTCCTCTCTCTGTATACACTTCTGTTCTCTCCTCTCTCTGGATTCTCTCTTTCTCTCTCTCTCTCTCTCTCTCTCTCTCTCTCTCCCTCTCTCTGGATTCCTTTCTGTACTCTCGTCTCTCTGGATACCCTCCTGTCCTCTCCTCTCTCTGGATGCCCTTCTGTCCTCTCCTCTCTCTGGATGCCCTTCTGTTCTCTCCTGTCTCTGGATGCCTTTCTGTTCTCTCCTGTCTCTGGATGCCTTTCTGTTCTCTCCTCACTCTGGATGCCCTTCTGTCCTTTCCTCTCTCAGGATGCCCTTCTGTCTTCTCCTCTCTCCAGATGGCCCTCTGTTTTCTTCTCTCTATGGATGTCATTCTATATACTTCTCTCTCTGGATGCCCTTCTGTTCTCTCCTCTCTCTGGATGCCCTTCTGTCTACTCCTTTCTCTGGATGCACTTCTGTCTTCTCCTCTCGCTGTATATAATTCTGTTCTCTCCTGTCTCCGGATGCCCTTCCTTCCACTCCTCTCTCTGGATTCCCTTCTGTCCTCTCATCTCTCTGGATGCCCACCTGTCCTCTCCTAACATTGGTTGCCATTCTGGCCTCTCCTCTCTCTGGATGCCCTTCTGTTCTCTCCTGTCTCTGGATGCCTTTCTCTTCTCTCATCTCACGGGATGCCCTTCTGTTATCTCCTTCCTCTGGATGCCCTTCGGTCCTCTTCTCTCTCTGGATGCCCTTCCTACTTCTTCTCTCCCTGTATACGCTTCTGGTCTCTCCTCTCTCCAGATATTCTTCCTTCCTCTCCTCCTCTGGATTTCCTTCTGTCTTCATCTCTCCTGATGCACTTCTGTTCTCTTCTCTCTATGGATGCTCTCTTGTTCTCTGATCTTTCTGGATGCCCTTGTGTCCTCTCCTCTCTCTGGATGCCCTTCTGTCTTCTCCTCTCTCTGGATGACCTTCTCTTCACTCCTCTGTCTGGATGCCCTTTAGTCTTCTCCTCTTTCTGGATGCCTTTCTGTTCTCTCATCACTCTGGTTGCCCTTCTGTTCTCTCCTCTCTCTGGATGCCCTTCTGTAATACCCTCTCTCTGGATTCCTTCTGTTCTCTCCTCTCTCTGGTTGCCCTTGTGTAATCTTCTCTCTCTGGATGCCCTTCTGTTCTCTCCTGTCTCTGGATGCCCTTCTGTTCTCTCCTCTCTCTGTGTGCCCTTCTGTCCTCTCCTCATTCTGGATGCCCTTCTGTCCTCTCCTCTCTCTGAATGCTCTTTTGTCTTCTCCTCTCTCTGTATACACTTCTATTCTCTCCTCTCTCTGGATTCCCTTCCTTCCTATCCTCTCTGTGGATTCCCTTCTGTCCTCTCATCTCTCTGGATGCTCTCCAGTCCTCACCCGTTTTTCTGGATGTCCTTCAAACTTCTCCTCTTTCTAGATGCCCTTCAGTTCTCTCATCACTCTGGATGCCCTTCTGTTTTTTCCTAACTCCGGACGTCCTTCTGTACTCTTCTTTCTCGATGTCTTTTCTTCTGTACTCTTTCTGGATACCCTTCTGTTCTCTCCTCTCTGTGGATGCCATTCTTTCCTCTCCTAATTCTGGATGCCTTTCTATTCTCTCCTCTCTCTGGATGCCCATCGATCTTCTCTTCTCTCTTGGTGCCCTTCTGTAATACCCTCTCTCTGGATGCATTCTGTTCTCTCCTCATTCTAATTGCCCTTGTGTCCTCTCATCTCTCTGGATACCATTCTGTATTCTACTATTTCAGGATGCCCTCCTGTACTCTCCTCTAACAAAATGCCCTTTTGTCCTCAGCTCTCTCTGGATGCCCTTCTGTTCTCTCCTGGCTCTGAATGCTCTTCTGTTCTCTCCTCTCGCTGGATGACCTTCTGTTCTCTCCTCTCTCTGGATGCCCTTCTGTCTTCTCCTCTCTCTGTATACACTTATGATCTCTCCTCTCTATGGATGCTCTTTCTTTCTCTCCTCTCTCTATGGATTCCGTTGTGTAATCTCATCTATCTGGATGCCCTTTTGTCTTTCATCTCTCAGGATGCCCTTCTGTCTTCTCCTCTCTCCGGATGGCCCTCTGTTCTCTTCTCTCTATGGATGTCCTTCTGTATACTCCTCTCTCTGGATGCCCTTCTGTTCTCTCCTCTCTCTGGATGCCCTTCTGTCTTCTCCTTTCTCTGGATGCCCTTCAGTCTTCTCCTCTCTCTGGATGCCCTTCTGTTCTCTCCTCTGTTTAGATTCTCTTCTGTCCTATCATTTTTCTGGATGCCCTTCTGTTCTCTTTTTTCTATGGATGATCTTCTGTTCTCTCATCTCTCTGGATGCCCTTGTGTCCTCTCTTATCTCTGGATGCTCTTCTGTCTTCTTCTGTCTCTGTATACACTTCTGTGTTCTCCTCTCTCTGGATGCCCTTCGTTCCTCTCTCTCTCTGGATTCCTTTCTGTCCTCTCATCTCTCTGGATGCCCTCCTCTCCTATACTCTCTCTGAATGCCCTTCTGTCCTCTCCTCTCTCTGGATGCCCTTCTGTTCTCTCTTGTCTCTGGATGCCTTTCTGTTCTCTCTCCTCTTTGGATGCCTTTCTGTTCTCTACTCACTCTGGATGCCTTCCGTTCTCTCTTCTCTCTGGATGCCCTTTTATCTTCTCCTCTCTCAGTATACATTTCTGGACTCTCCTCCCTCCAGATGTCCTTCCTTCCTCTCCTCTCTCTTGATTACCTTCTTTCCTTCATCTTTCCGGATGCACTTCTGTTCTCTTCTCTCTATGGATGATCTCTTGTTCTCTCATCTTTCTGGATGCCCTTGTGTCCTTTCCTCTCTCTGGATGCCCTTCTGTCTTCTCCTCTCTCTGGATGCCCATGTCTTCACTCCTCTGTCTGGATGCCCTTCAGTCTTCTCCTCTTTCTGGATTCCCTTCAGTTCTCTAATCACTCTGGATGCCCTTCTGTTCTCTCCTCTCTCTGGATGCCCTTCTGTCTTCTCCTCTCACCAAATTCCCTTCTGTTCTCTCCTCTTTCAAGATTATCTTCTGTTCTCGCCTCTATTTGGATACCCATCTGTCCTCTCCTTTATCTTGATGCCCTTCTTTCTTCTCCTCACTCAGGATGCCCTTATGTTCTCTCCTATCTCGGGATGCCCTTCTCTTCTCTAATCTCGGTGGATGCCCTGCTGTCATCTCCGCTTACTGGATGCCCTTCGGTTCTCTCCTCTCTCTTGATGCCCTTCTGTTTTCTCCTCTCTTTGGATGCCCTTCTGTCCTCTCTTCTCTCTAGATACCCTTCTTTTACTCCTCTATCATGATGCCCTTCTGTTCTCTCCTTTGTCTGGATTTCATTATTTCTTGTCCTCTCTCTTCATGCCCTTCTGTTCTCTCCACTCTCTGGATGTCCTTCTCTTCTCTCCACTCTCAGGATGCTCTTCTGACCTCTATCTCTCTGGATGCCCTTCTTTTCTCTCCTCACTCTGGATAACCTTCTGTCCTCTCCTCCCTCTGGTTTCCTTTCCTCTTTCTCCTCTCTATGAATATTCTTGTGTCTTCTCATCTCTTTGGATGCCCTTCTGTTCTCTCCTCTCTCTAGATTCTCTTCTGTCCTTTCATCTCTCTAGATGCCTTTCTGTTCTCTCCTCTCTCTGGATGCCCTTCTGTTCTCTCCTCTCTCTGGATGCCCTTCTGTCCTCTTCTCTCTCTGGATGCCCTTCTGTCTTCTCTTATATCTGGATGCCCTTCTATTCTCTCCTCTCTCTGGATGTCCTTCTGTCTTCTCCTCTTTCTGAATGCCCTTCTGTTCTCTCCTTTTTCTGGATAACTTCTGTCTTCTCCTCATTCTGGATGCCCTTATGTCTTCTCCTCTCTCTGGATGCCCTTCTGTCTTCTCCTCACTCTGGATGCCCTTCTGTTTTCTCGTCTCTCTGCATCCCATTCTGTTCTCTCCTCTCTCTGGATGCCCTCTGTTCTCTTCTCTCTATTGATGCTCGTATGTACTGTCATCAATCTGGATGCCCTTGTGTTCTCTCCTCTCTCTGCATGCCCTTCTGTCTTCTCTTTTCTCTGGATGCCCTATGTCTTCTACTCTCTCTAAATGCCCTGCTGTTCTCACCTCTGTGTAGATTCACTTTTGTCCTCTCATCTCTCTCGGTGCTCTTCTGTTCTCTTCTCTCTCTGGATGATCTTCTGTTCTCTCATCTCTCTGGATGCCCTTTTGTCCTCTCCTCTCTCTGGATGCTCTTTGGTTCTCTCATCACTCTGGATGACCTTGTTTCTGCTCCTTTCTCTGGATGCCCTTCTTTATTCTGTTCTTTCATGATGCACTTCTGTCCTCTCCTCTCTAAAAATGTCCTTCTGTCCTCTCCTCTCTCTAGATGCCCTTCTGTCCTCTCATCTCTCTAGATTTCCTTCTGTTTTCTCATCTCTGTGGATGTTCTTCTGTTCTCTCCTCTCTCTGGTTGCTCTTTTGTTCTCTCTCCTCTACTGATGACCTTATGTCTTCTCCTCTCTCTGGATTCCGTTCTGTGTTCTCCTCTCTCTGTATGCCCTGTGGTTCACTTCTCCCTCTGGATGCCCTTCTATACCCTCCTCGATCTAATGCCCTTCTGTTCTTTCCTCTCTATGGATGACCTTGTGTCCTCTCCTCTCTCTGGATGCCCTTCTGTATTCTGCCTTTTCAGGATGCGCTCCTCTCCTCTCCTCTCAAAAAATGCCCTTCTCTCCTCTCCTCTCTCTGAATGACCTTCTGTTCTCTCCTGTCTCTGGATGCCTTTCTGTTCTCTCCTCTCGCTGGATGACCTTCTGTTCTCTCCTGTCTCTGGATGCCTTTCTGTTCTCTCCTCTCGTTGGATGACCTTCTGTTCTCTCCTCTCTCTGGATGCCCTTCTGTCCTCACTTCTATCTGGATGCCCTTATGTTCTCTCCTCTTCCTGGATGTCGTTCTGTCTTCTCCTCTCTAAGAATGACATTCTGTCCTCTTCTGATCTGAATGCCTACTGTCTTTTCCTCTTTCCGGATGCCCTACTTTTCTCTCCTCATCCTGGATGTCCTCTGTCTTCTCCTCTATCTGGATGCCCATCTGTCCTCTCCTCTCTCTAGATGCCCTTCTGTTCTGTCCTCGCTATGGATGCCCTTCTGTCCTCTCCTATCTCTGGATGCTCTTCTGTCTACTCCTCTCTCCCAATGCCCTTCTGTTCTCTCCTTTCTCCCAATGCCCTTCCATCTTCTACTCTTTCTGGAAGCCATTATTTTCTCTGCTCTCTCTAGATGCCCTGCTGTCCTCTCTTCCCTCTGGATGCCCTTCTGTTCTCTCCTCTCTCTGGATGCCATTCTGATCACTCCTCTCTCCGGATGCCCTTCTGTCTTCTTTCTCTGGATGCCCTTCTGTTCTCTCGTTTTCCTGGATGCCCTTCTGTCTTCTCTCTCTGGATGCCCTTCTGTACTCTCTTCTCTCTGGGTGCCCTTCTGTACTCTCCTCTCTTCGGATTCCCTTCTCTTCTCTTTTCCCTCTTGATGCCCTTCTGTTCTCTTCTCTCTCTGGATGCCCTTCTGTCTTCTTCACTCTCCAGATTCCCTTCTGTCCTCTTCTCACTGTGGATGCCCTTCAGTCATTTGCTCTCTCTGGAGGCCCTTCTGTTCTCTCCTCTTTCTGGGTTCACTTCTGTTCTCTCATGTCTCTGGATGCCCTTCTGTTCTCTCCTCTCTAGGGATGCCCTTCTGTCCTCTCTTATCTCTAGATGCCATTCTGTACTGTCCTCCCTATGGATGCCCTTCTGTTCTCTACTCTATCTGGATGCCCTTCTGGCCTCTTCTCTCTCTGGATGCCCTTCTGTTCTCTTATCTCTTTGGATGCCCTTCTTGTCTCTCTTCCCTCTGGATGCCCTTTTGTATTCTCATCTCTATGGATGCCCTTCTGTTGTCTCCCCTCTCTAGATGCCTTTCTGTCCTCTATTCTCTCTTGATGCCCTTCTGTTTTCTCATCTCTCCGGATGCCCTTCTGTCCTCTCCTCTCTCTGGATGCACTTTGGTCTTCTCCTCTCTCAGGATGCACTTCTGTCTTCTCCTCCTTCTAGATGCCCTTCTGTTTTCTCCTCTCTCTAGATGCCCTTCTGTTCTCTCCTCTCTTTGTATCTCCTGCTGTACTATCTTCTCTCTGGATGCTCTTCTGTTCTCTCTTCTCTCTTGGTGCCCTTCTGTACTCTCCTCTCTTTGGATTCCCTTCTCTTCTCTCTTTCCTCTTGATGCCCATCTCTTCTCTTCTGTCTCTGGATTCCCTTCTGTCTATTCCACTCTCCAGATTACCTTTTGTCCTCTTCTCGCTGTGGATGCCCTTCAGTCGTGTGCTCTCTCTGGAGGCCCTTCTCTTCTCTCCTCTTTCTGGATTCTCTTCTGTTCCCTCATGTCTCTGGATGCCCTTCTGTTCTCTCCTCTCTTGGGAGGCCTTCTGTCCTCTCTTCTCTCTAGATGCCCTTTTGTTCTGTCCTCGCTATGGATGCCCTTTTGTACTCTCCTCCCTCTGGATGCCCTTCTATCATCTCTTCTCTCTGGATGCCCTTCTGTCCTCTCCTCTCTCTGGATGCCCTTCTGTCCTCTCCTCTCTCTGGATGCCCTTCTGTCCTCTCCACTCTCTGGATGCCCTTCTGTCTTCTCTCTATGGATGCTCTTCTGTTTGCTCCTCTCTCTGGATGTCCTTCTGTCCTCTCCTCTCTCTGGATGCCATTCAATTCTCTTTTCTCTATTAATGCCCTTCTGTCCTCTCCTCTCCCTGGATGCCCTTCTATTTTCTCCTCTCTCTGGATGACTTTCTGTACTCTTCTCTCTGTGGATGCCCTTCCGTCTTCTGCTCTCTCTGTATGCCATTCTGTTCTCTATTCTTTCTGGATTCTCTTATATTCCCTCATCTCTCTGGATGCCCTTCTGTTCTCTTCTATCTCGGGATGCCCTTATATCCTCTCTTCTTTCTGGATGAGCTTTTGGATTCTTTTCTCTATGGATGCCCTTCTGTTGTCTCCTCTCTTTAAATGCCCTTCTCTCCTCTATTTTCTATGGATGTCCTTCTGTTCTCTCATCTCTCCAGATGCCCTTCTGTTCTCTCATCTCTCCGGATGCCCTTCTGTCATCTCCTCCGTCAGGATGCCCTCCTGTCTTCTGCTCTATCTGGAATGCCCTTCTGTTCTTGCCTCTCTCAGGTATCCCTTCTGTTCTCTCCTTTCTTCGGATGCCCTTGTGTTTTCTCTTCCCTATGGGTGCCCTTCTTTTCTCTTCTCTCTCCGGATTCCCTTCTTCCCTCTTCTTTCTCTGGATGCCCTTCTGTCCCCTCCTTTCTCTGGATGCTCTTCTTCGTCTAAAAACTCTGGATTCTCTTCTGTTCTCTCCTCTCGGGATGCCCTTTTTTCTCTCCTCTTGCCAAATGCCCTTCTGTCCTCTCTTTTCTCTGGATTCCCTTCTGTCTTCTCCTCTCTATGAAAGCCCATCTGTTCCCTCCTCTCTCTGGATGCCCTTCTGTCCTCTCTTCTCTCTGAATCCCCTTCAATTATCTTTTCTCTCTGGGTACCCTTCTGTCATGTCCTCTCTCTGGATGCCCTTCTGTTCTCTCCACTCACTGGATACCCTTCCGTTCTCTCCTCTCTCTACATGCTCTTCTATCTTCTCCTCTCTCTTAATGGCCTTCTGTTCTCTCCTCTCTCTGGAAGCCCTTTTGTTCTCTCCTCTCTCTGGATGCCTTTCTGTCCTCACTTTTCTCTGGATGCTCTTCTGTCTACTCCTCTCTCCTGATGCCCTTCTGTTCTCTCCTTTCTCTTGATGCCCTTCTGTCTTCTACTCTTTCTGGAAGCCCTTATGTACTCTGCCCTCTCTAGTTGCCATTCTGTCTTCTACTATCTCTGGATGTTCTTCTGGTCCCTCCTCTCTCTGGGTGCCCTTCTGTTCTCTCCTTTCTTCCGATGCCCTTCTGTCTTCTCCTCTCTCTGGATGCCCTTCATTTCTCTTTTCTCTTTGGATACCCTTCAGTCACCTCCTCTCTCTGGATTCCCTTCAATTCTCTTTTCTCTCTGGATACCCTTCTGTCATCTCCTCCCGCTGGATGCCCTTCTGTCCTGTCCTCTCACTGGATGCCCTTCTGTCTTATCCTTTCTCTGGATTTTCTTCTGTCCTCTTCTCTCTGTGGATGCCCTTCAGTCTTCTGCTCTCTCTGGATGCCCTTGTGTTCTCTCCTCTTTCTGGATTCTCTTCTGTTCTCTCATCTCTCTGGATGCCCTTCTGTTCTCTCCTCTCTCGGGATGCCCTACTGTCCTCTCTTCTCTCTGGATACCCTTCGGTCTTCTCCTTTCTCTGGATGCCCTTCTGTTCTCTTCTCTCTCTGGATGCCCATCTGTACTCTCCTCTCTCTAGATGCCCTTCTGTTCTCTCCTCGCTATGGATTCCCTTCTGTTCTATCCTCTCCCTTGATGCCCTTACATCTTGTCTTCTCTCTGGATGCCCTTCTGTTCTATCCTCTCTCTGGATGCCCTTCCATCTTGTCTTCTCTCTGGATGTCCTTCTGTTCTCTCCTCTCTCTGGATGCCCTTCTGTCCTCTCCTCTCTCTGGATGCCCTTCTTCTTCTCCTCTCTCTGGATTCTCTTCTGTTCCCTCCACTCTTTGGAATGCCCTTCTTTTTCTCTTTCCTCTGGATGCCCTTATTTCTCTTCTCTCTCCAGATACCCTTCTGTCCTCTCCTCTCTCTGAATGACTTTCTGTCCTCTCCTCTCTAAGGATGCCCTTCTGTCCTCTTCTGATCTGGATGCCTTCTGTCTTCTCCTCTCTCCAGATGTCCTTGTGTTCCCTCCTCTTCCAAGATGTCCTTCTGTCTTCTCCTCTCTCTGCATGCCCTTCTCTTCTCTCCATTCTCTAGATGCATATCTGTCCTCTTCTCTCTCTGGATGCCCTTCTGTTTTCTCGTCTCTCTGGATGCCCATCTGTCCTCTCCTCTCTCTAGATGTCTTTATGTTCTTTTCTCACTATGGATGCACTTCTGTTCTCTCCTCTCTCTGGATGCTCTTCCATCTTCTCTTCTCTCTGCATGTCCTTCTGTTCTCTCCTCTCTCTGGATGCCCTTCTGTCCACTCCTCTCTCTGGATGTCCTTCTGTCATCTCCTCTCTCTGGATGCCCTTCTGTCCTCTCTTCTCTCTGGATGCCCTTCTGTCTACTCCTCTCCCCCGATGACCTTCTGTTCTCTCCTTTCTCCCGATGCCCTTCTGTCTTCTACTCTTTCTGGAAGCCCTTATGTTCTCTGCTCTCTCTAGTTGCCATTCTGACTTCTACTCTCTCTGGATGCTTTTCTGTTCTTTGCTCTTTCTGGGTGCCCTTCTGTTCTCTCCTCTCTTCAGATGCTGTTCCGCGCACCTCCCGAGTCCCTTTTTTCGCCCGCAAATAAGGACACGTGAGGCAATAATCGGGTATCACTACAGACCAGGCTTTACTTCTTGTAACAGCAAAATCAGAAAGACGCGGAAGGGCTGAAGACAGGAAGAGGCACCGCTTAAATACACCCTAGAGTGACATATTCACTTCTGATTGGCTGTTCGCTCATCACCCAATATTATGCCTCGGGATTGGCCAGTGACTTTGGCGGGCTTTCTGCCTTTGCAGCTGTGCAGTTAATTGTTTACTAGTGGGAAGACACAAGGCCAGTGCCATCTTGGAATGGCGAACGTATAACCACTGACCACAGCTTCCTACACCTCTCCCTGTTTAAATTATTAATATGAAACAGCCTTTTGCCCATTAAGCGCAGCACCAACTCAGTGAGGGAAAGCAGAGGTCTGATCCCCTGTGCAAAATGAGATATTGTAATGGGTTTAATTCCCATACCCATCTCGATGCCTTTTGACGGGGAAAGGGAGCCTCCACCCTGGGACGCCACCAGGGGAGGTTTCTTGGCATCAAACCTTTGTGCAATCAGGCATACTTTCTGGAAATCTATCCACACTCGTGGAACATTCCCTGTCGAGTACCCACTCGCAAACACCTCTAAATGTTCAGGTACCGGTTATTCAGGAAAGGGCTGGCTGGACTTAGGCCTCTCATCGACCCAGTGCAATGGGCTGAACCCTTGGGGTGCATCGACTGAGGGTCTCAGTCATCGGCTACTTTCTCAGCCTAGATAGTCAAATTTCAGGGAGAGATGCTTGCTCCAAGGCTGCGAGTGCTTGGGCTAAAGCGGCCTTGTCATGTTTTTGTTGGGCTCTGAGCTTACAGACCAACCATCATGAACACTAATCCACAACATAGGGATGCATCAAACAGGCCTATCCCCACTCTTAAGAAAGAAAGAAAGAGGCAGAAGAAATTCAAGAAGTAAAATCTCCAGGGGTAACAGGTTCCACTCGTGTTCCTTCAAGGCTTGAAATCCGGTTCTTCAATTGCTGTTGCACCTGGTCCAACTCCCCATTCCACTTCCCTTTTAAATAAGCAGAAAGATTATGGCTTTGAATAAATGTATCGTTCACAAATCTCAGAGGTGTAATACCTAGATGTGGGGTTGCTGACACGCAGCTCATTTGAACCACATCCGTGAGCTGCTCCACATGGGCCTGGAGCAAATCAACTCTCTGATTGACCAACAAGATGTCTGATGCTAATTATGCATCCACTTTCTGTAAAATGGTCAAAGCCTTAGAGGTCTTTTCTTAGTTTTGATTAACAACAGTAGCTGCTGTATTTGATTAACCATGTCTGTGTCTAGTGATCCATTCCAGCATTGTGTCAAAAGGCATGTAACATTCTAACAATCCAAGATATCAGAATTATTCTGAAAGTTGGATAACATAAAGAAAAATGGAGGGTCTACACACACCGACACCGGTTGTGTAGATGCATTCCTAAATCACCTTATTAATTTTAATGTTATTCAAATGGCTAGAGATATTAGATCATGTAGCTGAAACATTTTGTATTTCATGAAATATACCATTCAACAAGACAAAGGCAGATACACCCTTTTTTAACATTCTAAACAGTGGCTACAACACATAATTTAATTGTGTTGAAGCAGGATAAACTCAAGAAGATACACATATGATATAATTTAGGACTTGCATCCCTTTGAAAACATCAAACAGAGGTTTAAATCCTCCTATGGTAAGCTTAAGATGAGGTTTTAGCCAAATAATATCTCTTAACAACTTTTAAAAATCACTAAGAGCAAATCAAGATTAAAAGTAAACCATTTTCCTTTTGTATGTACACTCACAAGCCAGAAGATGGCGTTAGATCCCCACCACAAATGGTTGTGAGCCACCATGTGGTTGCTGGGAGTTCAGCTTTTATATTTTAAAAGTCTAGCCTTTAACGGCTGAGCCATTTCTCTAGCCCAACCTGTCTCAAATATTGAAAGACACTGTCTTTGAATCCTTTTTTTGGAGTAACAAGTACTCTAAAAATTTTTAAAGCTCATTATATTGGAGTAATGGTTTGCAGAATAAATTTCTTTAGAGAAATCCGCTAATAAAGTATCACACAATGAATAATACACACCAAAAGATTTAACCTCTTACTTTTTTGTATTAAAGCAGCAACAATATTTGTATATATAAAATGTAAAACAATTAACTATTTTCTGAAGCAATTATTTTTAACAAATATCGCTTCATGGGCTCTTAAAAATTATGAATAAATTTACTACCTGTAAACCTTTCACCTTTACCAGAAATGTAAAGGGATGGTATAAAAAAAAATATCTTTTGTATCTATAAAATTCTATAAGCATTTATTAAAATGGCAGCTGGAGTAGGCAACTTATGTTGTATAAATCTTAAATTTGAACTTTATTTTGGATTAATTTAGTAACCAATCTTTTTTGTCCAATGAGAATATCGGATAAAAGCCAACCTTAATCTCTAATAATTGCTACACACCTTAAAGGAATCCAAAGCATCTCATTTTTAACAACTCTGAATACAAAGGAATTAAAACAACCTGAACCATACTCTATCAGCAGGCACAGCTATACTCATGGAGGGAAGCAGGCATAATTTTAATCTCTATAGCATAATCATAACTCTTAGCCCACAGACTGTTGTAAGGTCTTTGGTTCTTAGGTTTACCCCTCCTCTCACAAGAAACAATGAGGACAAAAGACGAATTCCCTTAAGCACATTTCTAGGGCCTGGTCTAAAGACCCAGAACAAAAGGGGATGCTTAACACCTGAGCTTCTACAGGCAGTCTGCATTGTCTTAATTCAAATGTAAATGTACTTAACCTCCCTCTGCCTGCTCTCTGAGGCTTTTCTACACCTGAATTGTGCCATTTTGATTTTAGCTTTGAACCTTAAATTTAAACTGTAAACCTTAAAACACACATGTTGTATCTTTTCTCTATAAACATAGGCAAATCAAAAATTTTCAAACTCTCGGTTGAGCTACCAACTGTAGCCAATGGAATATTGGCAGTTTAACTATGTTTTAAAGCCTCTTTTGTAAGTAACACTCAAATAGCTGTAAACAAAAGGTAGTACTTTAGAATTTGAATGTACTGGCAAGATCTAACTATGTCCCACAGTGTTATACTTATTGCCAAATCAAACTTCAGTATCAGGAGACTCAGAGCTGTAATCTTGCAACCTAGCTTCATTCTTCACAATCTGCACCAGCCGCGTAGGGACCCAAATTGAATTGTTTTCACCTGTGGAATAAGCACAAACAGCTTCCCTTCCCAGCCCACAGCAGGCCCTTAGCCAATCTTGTAGCCTCTTGTTCCTATGAGGGACAATGGCTGTATGGCATTTAGCTGTGTCATTTTCAAAGATCATCTGTTCTATCACTGGCATTGCTTGCTCTGAGCTCGCGGGGCACTCCCCGTGTGCCCACCGAGCTTCCCAGGGCAGACTATCTCCCTCCTCTGTCTGCCTTTCCTGCCACACTCCCTTGCTCTGTTGGGGTGCAAGCCGCCACACGTAGCAGAGCGCAGACGCCCCTGCAACCAGTCTGACCCGGGGCCCGTCGCAGCATCTCTGTTCCCACCGCCTGAGCCGAGAAGCACGGCAGGGGACCCTCGAGCCCGAGTGAGCCGCTGGCGCCAGGACTGAGTGACTTAAGATCTTTCTTAGTCTTATCTCAGAACCGCTACCCTTTGTATAGGCAGCTGCTTCCTGCTCCAGGCTCTCTTCCTCTTTTTGCGTTAGGTCTTCCTCGGAGCTGCTAAGGTTTATAGAAGCAGGCTCCTTAATGGGGTGCAGGGGGCTCCCCAGGAACTCCCGTCTCTCTTAACCAGCTGGTGAAGGTTCCTTAACTTTAATAGGCCCTGCAGTGGCCCCTATTCCTCTTGAATACTCTTTCCTATAACCAGGCTCCTTGGCCTGCCTCTGTTATCCAGACTTTCTTGCCTGTTTCTCCTTTCCAAGCTCTTTGGCTTGATGCCGGCTAACACATTCTGGTTCTGATAGCCTGGAGCGTACCTGTTTTGAAACCTCTTGACTTGCCCTACTAGCTGTGCTTCGGGCTGGATCCTCACAACACAAGTAGGCTAAAAGCGAAAACCACACAAGCAAGAGACCAGCTACTGCAGCAGCAGCAGTGAGTGAAAATTCACTCACAACGAAGGTTTCCACCCCAAGCATACCTTCCAGAGATGTACTGCATCTTTTAACCCGCCCCAAAACTTGGGTGGTCTTCCGAGGCACCTTGAAATTCCCGGGTTCTCGGCACCAGATGTTCCGCGCACCTTCCGAGTCCCTTTTCGCCCGAGAATAAGGACACGTGAGGCAATAATCGGGTATCACTACAGACCAGGCTTTACTTCTTGTAACAGCAAAAGCGGAAAGATGCGGAAGGGCTGAAGACAGGAAGAGGCACCGCTTAAATACACCCTAGAGTGACATATTCACTTCTGATTGGCTGTTCGCTCACCACCCAATATTACGCCTCGGGATTGGCCAGTGACTTTGGCGGGCTTTCTGCCTTTGCAGCTGCGCAGTTAATTGTTTACTAGTGGCAAGACACGAGGCCAGCACCGTCTTGGAATGGTGAACATATAACAACTGACCACGGCTTCCTACAGGATGCCCTTCTATTCTCTCTTCCCTCTTGATGCGTTTCTATTCTCTTTTCTTTCCGGATGACCTTCTGTCTTCTCCTCTCACTGGATATCCTTCTGTATTTTCCTCACTCTGAATGTTCTTCTGTTCTCCCTTCTCTCTGGATTCCCTTTTGTTCTCTCCTATTCCTGGATGCCCTTCTGTCTTCTCCTCTCTCTAGATGCCCTTCAATTCTCTCCTCTCAAGTTATGCCCTTCTATCCTCTCCTCTCTCTGGATGCCCTTCTGTCCTCTCCTTTTTTAATATGCCCTTATGTCCTCGTCTGATCTGGATGCTTTCTGTCTTCTCCTCTCTCCGGATGCCCTTCTGTTCTCTCCTCTTCCTGGATGTCCTTCTGTCTTCTCCTCTCTCTGGATGCCCTTTTCTTCTCTCCATACTCTAGATGCATTTCTGTCCTCTTCTCTCTCTGGATGCTCTTCTGTTTTCTCCTCTCTCTGGATGCCAATCTGTCCTCTCCTCTCTCTAGATGTCCTTCTGTTCTGTCCTCTCTATGCATGGCCTTCTGTTCTTTCCTCTGTATTGATGCTCTTCCATCTTCTCTTCTCTCTGCATATCCTTCTGTTCTCTCCTCTCTGTGAATGTCTTTCTGTCCTCTCCTATCTATGGACACCCTTGTTCTTCTTTCTCTGGATTCTATTCTTTCCCTCCTCTCTTCTGATGCCTTTCTGTTCTCTCCTCTCTCTGGATGCTCTTCCATCTTCTCTTCTCTCTGGAGGCCCCTTTGTCTTCTCCTCTCTTCAGACGCATTTTGTGCTCTGCTCTCTCTGGTTGTCCTGCTGTCTTCTACTCACTCTGGATGCCCCTCTGTTCTCGTCTCTCTCCGTTAGCCCTTCTGTACTCTCCCCTCCTCGGATGCCTTTCTGTTTTCTCTTCCCTGTTTATTCCCTTCTTTTCTCTTCTCTCTCCGGATGCCCTTCTATCCTCTCTTCTTTCTGGATGCTCTTCTGTCCTCTCCTCTCTCTGGATGCTCTTCTTCTTCTCCAAACACTGAATTCTCTTTAGTTCTCTCCTCTCTCCAGATGCCCTTCTGTCCTCTCCACTCTCTGGATGCCCTTCAGTCTTCTCCTTACTCTGGAAGCCCTTCTGACCCTCATCTCTCTGGATGCCTTCCTGTCATCTCCTCTCTCTGGATGCTCTTCTATTCTCCCCTCTTCCTAGATGCCTTTCTGTCTTCTCCTCTTTCTGGATGCCCTTCAATTTTTTTTTCTTTCTGGATATACTTCTGTCATCTCCTCTCTCTGGATGACCTTCTGTTCTCTCCTCTCACTGGATGCCCTTCTGTCTTCTCCTCTCTCCGGATGCCCTTATGTCCTCTTCTCACTGTGGATGCCCTTCAGTCGTCTGCTCTCTCTGGAGGCCCTTCTGTTCTCTCCTCTTTCTGGATTCTCTTCTGTTCTCTCATATCTCTGGTTTCCCTTCTGTTCTCTCCTCTCTTGGGATGCCCTTTTGTTTTCTCTTCTCTCTAAATGCCCTTCTGTTCTGTCCTCAATATGGATGCCCTTCTGTTCTCTCCTCTCCTCGGATGCCCTTCTCTTCTCTCTTCCCTCTGGATGCCCTTCTGTTCTCTTCTCTCTCTGGATGCCCTTCTGTCCTATCTTCTCTCTGGATGCACTTTTGTCTTCTCATCTCTATGGATGCCCTTCTGTTTTCTCCCCTCTCTAGATGCCTTTCTGTCCTCTATTCTCTCTGGATGCCCTTCTGTTCTCTCGTCTCTACCAATGCCCTTCTGTCCCCTCCTCTCTCTGGATGACCTTCTGTCTTCTTCTCCCTCTGGATGCCTTTCTGTTTTCGCTTCTCTCAGGAAGCCCTTCTGTTCTCTCCTCTCTTTGGATGCCCTTCTGTTTTCTCTTCCCTCTCGATGCCCTTCTTTCGCTTCTCTCTCCGGATGCCCTTCTGTCCTCTTATCTCTCTGGATGCCTTTCTGTCCACTCCACTATCTGGATGCTCTTCTTATTCTCCAAATTCTGCATTCTCTTCTGTCCTCTCCTCTCTCTGGATGAACTTCTGTCTTCTCCTCTCTATGGATACGCTTCAGTTCATTCCTCTCTCTTGATGCTGTTCTGTCCTCTCTTCTCTCTGGATGCCCTTCTGTTCTCTCCTCTTCCTGGATGCCCTTCTGTCTTCTCCTCTCTCTGGATGCCCTTCAATTCTCTTTTCTCTCTGGATATCATTCTGTCATCTCCTCTCTCTGGATGTCCTTCTGTTCTCTCTTGTCACTGGATGCCCTTCTGTCCTCTCCTTTTTCTGGATGCACTTCTATCTTCTCCTCTCTACGGATGCCCTTCTGTACTCTTCTCTCTGTGGATGCCCTTCAGTCTTCTGCTCTCTCTGTATGCCCTTCTGTTCTCTACTCTTTCTGGATTCTCTTCTGTTATCTCATTTCTGGATGCCCTTTTGTTCTCTTCTTTTTCTGGATGCCCTTCTGTCCTCTCTTCTCTCTTGATGCCCTTTTGGCTTCTCATCTCTATGGATGCCCTTCTGTTGTCTCCTCTCTTTAGATGCCCTACTCTCCTTTATTCTCTCTGGATGCCCTTCTGTTCTCTCGTCTCTCTGGATGCCCTTCGGTCCTCTCATCTAGCTGGATGCCCTTCTGTCTTCTCCTCCTTCTGGATGCCCTTCTGTTCTTGCCTCTCACACGTAGCCCATCTGTTCTCTCCTCTCTTCGGATGCCCTTTTGTTTTCTCTTCCCTATGGATGCCCTTCTTTTCTCTTCTCTCTCCGGATTCCCTTCATCCCTCTCCTCTCTGGATGCACTTTTGTCCTCTCCTCTCTCTGGATGCTCTTCTTCGTCTACAAATTCTGGATTCTCTTCTATTTTCTCCTCTCTGGATGCTCTTTTTTCTCTCCTCTTTCCAAATGCCCTTCTGTCCTCTCTTTTCTTTGGATGCCCTTCTGTCTTCTCCTCTCTATGAATGCCCATCTTTTCCCTCCTCTCGCTGGATGCCCTTCTGTCTTCTCCTCTCTCTGGATGCCCCTCAATTCTCTTTTCTCTCTGAATACCATTCTGTAATCTCCTCTCTCTGGATGCCCTTCTGTTCTCTCCTGTCACTGGATGCCCTTTCATTCTTTCCTCTCTCTACATGCTCTTCTATATTCTCCTCTCTCTTAATGGCCTTCTGTTCTCTCAACTCTCTGGATGCCCTTCTGTTCTCTTCTCTCTCTGGATGATATTCTATCATCTCTTCTCTCTGGATGCCCTTCTGTTCTCTCCACTCCTCGGATGCCCCTCTCTTCTCTCTTCCCTCTGGATGCCCTTCTGTTCTCTTCTCTCTCTGGATGCCCTTTTGTCCTATCTTCTCTCTGGATGACCTTTTGTCTTCTCATCTCTATGGATGCCCTTCTGTTTTCTCCCCTCTCTAGATCCCATTCTGTCCTCTATTCTCTCTGGATGCCCTTCTGTTCTCTCGTCCCTATGGATGCCCTTCTGTCCCCTCCTCACTCAGGATGCCCTTCTGTCTTCTCCTCCCTCTGGATGCCTTTCTGTTTTTGCTTCTCTCAGGAAGCCCTTGTGTTCTCTCCTCTCTTCAGATGCCCTTCTGTTTTCTCTTCCCTCTGGATGCCCTTCTATTCTCTTCTCTCTCCAGATGTCCTTCTGTCCTCTAATCTCTCTGAATGCCTTTCAATCCTCTCCTCTATCTGGATGCTCTTCTTATTCTCCTCTCTCTGGATTCCCTTCTGTTCTCTCCTCTCTCTGGATGTCCTTCTGTTCTTTCCTCTCACTGGATACCCTTCTGTCCTCTCCTCTCTCTGGATGCCCTTCTATCTTCTCCTCTCTCCCGATGCCCTTCTGTACTCATCTCTCTGTGGATGCCCTTCAGTCTTCTGCTTTCTCTGTATGCCCTTCTGTTCTCTACTCTTTCTAATTCTCTTCTGTTCTCTCATCTCTGGATGCCTTTCTGTTCTCTCCGATCTTGGGATCCCCTTCTGTCCTCTCTTCTCTCTGTATGCTCTTCTGTTCTCTTCTCTCTCTGGATGCCTTTCTGTCCTCTCTTCACTCTGGATGCTCTTTTGGCTTCTCGTCTCTATGGATGCCCTTCTGTTGTCTCCTCTCTTTAGATGCCCTACTCTCCTCTATTCTCTCTGGATGCCCTTTTGTTCTCTCGTCTCTCTGGATGCCCTTCGGTCCTCTCCTCTCTCTAGATGCCCTTCTGTCTTCTCCTCTGTCAGGATGCCCTTCTGTCTTCTCCTCCTTCTGGATGCCCTTTTGTTCTTGCCTCTCTCAGGTAGTCCATCTGTTCTCTCCTCTCTTCAGATGCCCTTTTGTTTTCTCTTCCCTATGGATGCCCTTCTTTTCTCTTCTCTCTCCGGATTCCCTTCTTCCCTCTCCTCTCTCTGGATGCACTTATGTCCTCTCCTCTCTCTGGATGCTCTTCTTCGTCTACAAACTCTGGATTCTCTTCTATTTTCTCCTCTCTGGATGCCATTTTTTCTCTCCTCTTTCTAAATGCACTTTGGTCCTCTCTTTTCTTTGGATGCCCTTCTGTCTTCTCCTCTCTATGAATGCCCGTCTGTTCCCTCCTCTCTCTGGTTGCCCTTCTGTCCTCCCCTGTCTCTGCATCCCCTTCAATTACCTTTTCTCTCTGGGTACCCTTTTGTCATCTCCTCTCTCTAGATGCCCTTCTGTTCTCTCCACTCACTGGATGCCCTTCCCCTCTCTCTTCTCTCTACATGCTCTTCTATCCTGTCCTCTCTCTTAATGGCCTTCTGTTCTCTCCTCTCTCTGGATGCCCTTCTGTCCTCACTTCTCTCTGGATGCCCTTTAGTCGTCTCTTCTCTCTGGATGCCCTTCTGTCTACTCCTCTCTCCCGATGCCCTTCTGTTCTCTCCTTTCTCCCGATGTCCTTCTGTCTTTGACTCTTTTTGGAAGCCCTTATGTACACTGCTCTCTCTAGTTGCCATTCTGTCTTATACTCTCTCTGGATGTTCTTCTGGTCTCTCCTCTCCCTGTGTGCCCTTCTGTTCTCTCCTCTCTTTGGATGACATTCTGTCTTCTCCACTCTCTGGATGCCCTTCATTACTCTTTTCTCTTTGGATTCCCTTCAGTCATCTCCTCTCTCTGGATGCCCTTCAATTCTGTGTTCTCTCTGGATACCCTTCTGTCATCTCCTCCCACTGGATGCCCTTCTGTCTTGTCCTCTCACTGGATGCCCTTCTGTCTTCTCCTTTCTCTGGATTTTCTTCTTTCCTCTTCTCTCTGTGGATGCTCTTAAGTTTTCTGCTCTCTCTGGATGCCCTTCTGTTCTCTCTTCTCTCGGGGTGCCCTTCTGTCCTCTCTTCTCTCTGGATACCCTTTGGTCTTCTCCTTTCTCTGGATGCCCTTCTGTTCTCTTCTCTCTCTGGATGCTCATCTGTCCACTCATCTCTCTAGATGCCCTTCTGTTCTGTCCTCGCTATGAATGCCCTTCTGTTCTATCCTCTCTCTGGATGCCCTTCCATCTTGTCTTCTCTCTGGATGTCCTTCTGTTCTCTCCTCTCTCTGGATGCCCTTCTGTACTCTCCTCTCTCTGGATGCCCTTCTGCTTCTCCTCTCTCTGGATTCTCTTCTGTTTTCTCCTCTCTTCGGAATGCCCTTCTTTTTCTCTTCCCTCTGGATGCCCTTCTTTCTCTTCTCTCTCTTGATGCCCTTCTGTCCTTTCCTCTCTCTGAATGACTTTCTGTCCTTTCCTCTCTAAGGATGCCATTCTATCCTCTTCTGATCTCGATAGCTTCTGTCTTATCCTCTCTCTGGATACCCTTCTGTTCCCTTCTCTTCCAGGATGTCCTTCTGTCTTCTACATTCTCTGCATGCCCTTCTCTTCTCTCCATTCTCTAGATGCATATATGTCCTCTTGTCTCTCTGGATGCCCTTCTGTTTTCTCCTCTCTCTGGATGCCCATCTGTCCTCTCCTCTCTCTAGATGTCCTTCTGTTCTGTCCTCACTATGGATGCCCTTCTGTTATCTCCTCTCAGTGGATGCTCTTCCATCTTCTCTTCTCTCTTCATGTCCTTCTGTTCTCTCCTCTCTCTGGATGCCCTTCTGTCCTCTCCTCTCTCTGGATGTCCTTCTGTCCTCTCCTCTCTCTGAATGCCCTTCTATGCTCTCTTCTCTCTGGATGGCCTTCTGTCTACTCCTCTCCCCTGATGCCCTTCTGTTCTCTTCTTTCTCCCGATGCCACTCTGTCTTCTATTCTTTCTGGAAGCCCTTATGTTCTCTGCTTTCTCTAGTTGCCGTTCTGACTTCTACTCTCTCTGGATGCTCTTCTGTTATCTCCTCTCTCTGGATGCCCTTCTGTCCTCTCCTTTCTTAATATGCCCTTCTGTCCTCTTCTGATCTGGATGCTTTCTGTCTTCTCTTCTCTCCTGATGCCCTTCTGTTCTCTCCTCTTCCTGGATGTCCTTCTGTCTTCTCCTCTTTTTGGATGCCCTTCTCTTTTCTAAATTCTCTAAATGCATTTCTGTCCTCTTCTCTCTATGGATGCCCTTCTGTTCTTTCCTCTCTCTGGATGCTCTTCCATCTTCTCTTCTCTCTGCATGTCCTTCTGTTCTCTCCTCTCTGTGAATCACCTTCTGTCCTCTCTATGGATGCCCTGGTTCTTTCTCTGGATTCTATTCTTTCCCTCCTCTCTTTTGATGCCTTTCTGTTCTCTCCTCTCTCTGGATGCTCTTCCATCTTCTCTTCTCTGTGGAGGCCCCTTTGTATTCTCCTCTATTCGGACGCATTTTGTGCTCTGCTCTCTCTGGTTGTCCTGATGTCTTCTACTCACTCTGGATGCCCCTCTGTTCTCGCCTCTCTCAGTTAGCCCTTCTGTACTCTCCTTTCCTCGGATGCCCTTCTGTTTTCTCTTCTCTGTTTATTCCCTTCTTTTCTCTTCTCTCTCCGGATGCTCTTCTGTCCTCTCCTCTCTCTGGATGGTCTTCTTCTTCTCCAAACACTGGATTCTCTTCGGTTCTCTTCTCTCTAGGGATGCCCTTCTGTCTTCTCCTCTCTCTGGATGCCCTTCTGTCTTCTCCTTACTCTGGATGCCCTTCTGTCCCCTCATCTCTCTGGATGCCTTCCTGTCGTCTCCTCTCTCTGGATGCCCTTCTATTCTGTCCTCTTCCTGGATGCCCTTCTGTCTTCTCCTCTTTCTGGATGCCCTTCAATATTTTTTTTTCTTTCTGGATAGACTTCTGTCATCTCCTCTCTCTGGATGCCCTTTTGTCTTCTCCTCTATCACGATGCCCTTCTGTCTTCTCCTCCCTCTGGATGCCTTTCTGTTTTTGCTTCTCTCAGGAAGCCCTTCTGTTCTCTCTTCTCTTCGGATGCCCTTCTGTTTTTTCTTCCCTTTGGATGTCCTTGTTTTCTCTTCTCTCTCCGGATGCCCTTCTGTCCTCTAATCTCTCTGGATGCCTTTCTGTCCTCTCCTCTATCAGGATGCTCTTCTTATCTCCATATTCTGGATTCTCTTCTGTCCTCTCCTTTCTCTGGATGAACTTCTGTCTTCTCCTCTATATGAATATGCTTCTGTTCATTCCTCTCTCTTGATGCCCTTCTGTCCTCTCCTCTCTCTGGATGCCCTTCTGTTCTCTCCACTTCCTGGATGCCCTTCTGTCTTCTCTCTCTGGATGCCCTTCAATTCTCTTTTCTCTCTGGATACCATTCTGTCAACTCCTCTTTCTGGATGTCCTTCTCTTCTCTCCTCTCTCTGGATGCCCTTCTATCTTCTCCTCTCTCTGGATGAAATTCTGTACTCTTCTCTCTGTGGATGCCCTTCAATCTTCTGCTCTCTCTGTATGCCCTTCTGTTCTCCACTCTTTCTGGATTCTCTTCTGTTCTCTCATCTCTGGATGCCCTTCTGTCCTCTCTTCTATCTGGATGCCCTTCTGTCTTCTCCTCTGTCAGGATGCCCTTCTGTCTTGTCCTCCTTCTGGATGCCCTTCTGTTCTTGTCTCTCTCAGGTAGCCCATCTGTTCTCTCCTCTCTTCAGATGCCCTTGTGTTTTCTCTTCCCTATAGATTCCCTTCTTTTCTCTTCTCTCTCCGGATTCCCTTCTGCCCTCTCCTCTCTCTGGATGCACTTCTGTCCTCTCCTCTCTCTGGATGCTCTTCTTCATCTACAAACTCTGGCTTCTCTTCTATTTTCTGTTCTCTCGATGTCCTTCTATTCTCTCCTCTTTCCAAATGCCCTTCTGTCCTCTCTTTTCTCTGGATGCCCTTCTTTCTTCTCCTCATTATGAATGCCCGTCTGTTTCCTCCTCTCTCTGGATGCCCTTCTGTCATCTCCTGTCTGTGTCCCCTTCAATTATTTTTTCTCTCTGGGTACCCTTCTGTCATATCCTCTCTCTGGATGCCCTTCTGTTCTCTCCTCTCACTGGATGCTCTTCCGTTCTCTCCTCTCTCTACATGCTCTTCTATCTTGTCCTCTCTCTTAATGGCCTTCTGTTCTCTCCTCTCTCTGGATGCCCTTCTGTCCTCTCCTCTCTCTGGATTCCCTTCTGTCATCACTTCTCTCTGGATGCCAATCTGTCATCTCTTCTCTCTGGATGCCCTTCTGTCTACTCCTCTCTACCTATGCCCTTCTGTTCTCCCCTTTCTCCTGATGCCCTTCTGTCTTCTACTCTTTCTGGAAGCCCTTATGTACTCTGCTCTCTCGAGTTGCCGTTCTGTCTTATACTCTCTCTGGATGTATGTTCTTCTGGTCTCTCCTCTCTCTGGGTGCCCTTCTGTTCTCTACTCTCTTCCAATGCCCTTCTGTCTTCTCCTCTCTCTGAATGCCCTTCATTTCTCTTTTCTCTTTGGATACCCTTCTGTCATCTCCTCCTGCTGGATGCGCTTCTGTCCTGTTCTCTCACTGGATGCCCTTCTGTCTTTTCCTTTCTCTGGATTTTCTTCTGTCCTCTTCTCTCTGTGGATGCCCTTCAATCTTCTGCTTGCTCTGGATGCCCTTCTGTTCTCTCCTCACTCTGTATGTTCTTTTGTTCTCTACTTTTTCTGGATGCCCTTCTGTTCGCTCCTCTCTATAGATGCCCTTCTGCCTTCTCCTCACTCTGGATGGCTTTCTGTTCTCTCCTCTATCTGGATTCCCTTCTTCTTCTCTTATGTCTGGATTCTATTCTGTTCTCTTCTCAATTCGGATGCCCTTTTGTCTTCTCCTCTCTATCGATGGCCTTCTGTTGTCGCCTCTCTCTAGATGTCCTTCTGTACTCTATACTCTGGATGCACTTTTGTTCTCTTCTTTCCAGATGCCCTCTGTCTTCTCCTCCTTATGGATGCCCTTCTGTTTCCTCCTCTCTCTGGATGCCCTTCTATCCTCTCATCTCCCTGGATGACCTTCTCTCTTCTCCTCTCTCTGGATGCCTTTTTTTTCTCTCCTCTCTCTGGATGTCCTCCTGTCTTCTTCTCTCTCTGGATGCCCTTCACTTCTTTACTCTCTCTGGATGCCCTTATATCTTCTCCTCTATCTGGATGCGATCTGTTCTTTCCTCACTTCAGATGCTTCTCTGATCTCTCTTCTCTCTGGATGCCCTTATGTTCTCTTCTCTCTCTGGATGCCCTGCCGTCCTCTCCTCTCTAAGGATGCCCTTCTGTCGTCTTCTGACCCAGATGCCTTCTGTCTTCTCCTCTCTCCAGATGCCCTTCTGTTCTCACTTCTTCCTGGATGCCCTTCTGTCTTCTCCTCTCTCTGGATGCCCTTCAATTCTCTTTTCTCTCTTGATGCCTTTCAGTCTTTTTCTCTCTCTAGATGCCCTTCTGTTCTTTCCTCTTCCTGGATTCTTTCCTATTCTCTAATCTCTCTAGATGCCCTTCTGTCCTCTCCTCTCTCTGGATGCCCTTCTTTCCTCTCCTCTCTTTGGATGCACTTCTGTTTCTCCTCTCTCTGGATGCCCTTCTGTTCTTTCTTCCCTCTGGATGCCCTTCTGTTCTCTCCTCTCTATGGATACCCTTCTGTCATCTCCCCTCACTGGATACTCTTCTTTTTCTGAAGGGCATCCAGTGAGAAAAGAAGGCAGAAGGGCATCTAGAGAGAAGAGAGGACAGAAGGGCATCCCGAGAGAGTTGAGAACAGAAAGGCATCCAACGAGAGGAGAGAACAGAAGAGAATCCAGAAAGAGGAGAGGACAGAAAGGCATCCAGAGAGAGCAGAAGACTGAAGAACATCCAGAGAAAGAAGAGGACAGAAGGGTATCCAGAGAGAGGAGAAGACAGAAGGGTATCCATGGTGAGGAGAAAATTGAAGGGCATCCAGAGAGAGGGGAAAACAAAAGGACTTCTAGAGAGAGGAGATAACTGAAGGGCATCTGGAAAAAGGAGAAGAAAGAAGGATTCCAGATGGAGAAGTGGACAGACGGACATCCAGAGAGAGTAGAGGACAGAAGAGCATCCAGGTAGAGAAAAGAACAGAAGGTCATCCAGAGATAATAGAGGACAGAAGGTCATCCAGAGAGAATAGGGGACAGAAGGGCATCGAGAGAGAGGAGAGAACAGAAGGGCATCCAGAAAGAGGAGAAGACAAAAAGGAAATCCAGAGAGAGGAGAGAACAGAAGGGCATACATGGAGAGGGAAGGACAGAAGGGCATCCAGAGAGAGGAGAGACCAAAAGGGCATCCAGAGAGAGGAGAAGACAGAAGGGAATCCAAAGAGAGCAGAGAACAGACGGGCATCCAGAAATAGGAGAAGACAGAAGGACATCCAGAGTGAGGAGAGAACAGAAGGGCAACCAGAGAGAGGAGAGGACAGAAGGAAATCCAGAGAGAGGAGAGGACAGAAGGGCATCCAGAAAGAGGAGAGTGCAGAAGGGTATCCAGAGTGAGGAGAGGACAGAAGGGCATTCAGAGAGAGGAGAGAACAGAATGGCATCCAGAGTGAGGAGATGCCCGAAGGGAATCCAAAGATGAGGAGAGAACAGAAGGGCATACAGAGAGAGGAGAGAACAGAAGGGCATCCAGAGAGAGAAGAAGACAGATGGGCATCCAGATAAAGGAGAGAACAGAAAGCCATCCAGAGTGAGGAGAAGGCAGAAGGGCATCCATAGAGAGGAGAGAAAAGATGGGCATCCAGAAAAAGTAGAGAACAAAAGAGCATACAGAGTGAGGAGAGAACAGAAGGGCATTCAGAGAGACGAAAGAGCAGAAGGGCATCCAGAGAGAGGAGAGGACAGAAGGGCATCCAGAGAGAAGAGAGCACAGAAGGGCATCCGGAGAGACAAGAGAACAGATAGGCATCCAGAGAGAATAGAGGACAGAAGGGCATCTAGAGAGAGGAGAGAAGAGAAGGGCATCCAGAGAGAGGAGAAGACAAAAAAGGAAACAAGAGAGAGGAGAGAACAGAAGGGCATTCCGTTCTCTTCTTTCTCCAGATGCCTTTCTATCATCTCCTCTCTCTGGATACCCTTCTGTTCTCTCCTCTCTCGGGATGCCCTTCCATTCTCTCCTCTCTCTAGATGCTCTTCTATCTTCTCCTCTCTCTTGATGGAATTCTGTTCTTTCCTCTCTCTGGATGCCCTTCTGTCCTCTCCTCTCTCTGGATGCCCTTCTGTCTATTCCTCTCTCCCTATGCCCTTCTCTAACTTCTCACGATACACTTCTGTCTTCTGCTCTTTCTTGAAGCCCTCATGTTATCTGCTCTCTCTAGATACCCTTCTGTCCTCTCCTCTCTCTGGATGCTCTTCTGTTCTCTCCTGTCTCTGGATGCCCTTCTGTTCTCTCCACTCTATGGATGCCCTTCTGTTCTCTCCTCTCTATGGATGCCCTTCTGTCCTCTCCCCTCACTGGATGCTCTTCTTCTTCTCCAAACTCTGGATTCTCTTCTGTTCTCTCTTCTCTCGAGATGCCCTTCTGATCTCTCCTCTCTCTGGAAGACTTCTGTCTTCTCCTCTCTATGGATGCCCTTCTGTTCCCTCCTCTCTCTTTATTCCCTTCTGTCCTCTCTTCTAACTTGATTCCCTTCTCTTCTCTCCTCTTCCTGGATGGCCTTCTGTCATCTACTCTCTCTGCATGCCCTTCAATTTATTTTCTCTCTGGATACCCTTCTGTCATCACTTCTCTCTGGAAACCCTTCTGTTCTCTCCTCTCACTGGATGCCCTTCTGTCCTCTCCTCTCTGGATGTGCTTCTGTCTTCTCCTCTCTCTAGATGCCCTTCTGTTCTGTCCTCGCTATTGATGTCCTTCTTTCCTCTCGTCTCTATGGATGCCCTTCTATCTTCTCTTCTCTATGGATGTCCATCTGTTCTCTCCTCTCTCCTGGATGACCTCTGTCTTCTCCTCTCGCTGGGTGACCTTTGTCTTCTCCTCTCTGGATGCCCTTCTGTTCTCTTCTCTCTCTACAAGCCCTTCTGTCCTCTATAATCTTCTAAATGCCCTTCAGTTTTCTCATCTCTCCATATGCCCGTCTGTCCCCTCCTCTCTCTGGATGCCCTTCTGTCTACTCCTCTCTTCCCGATGAATTCTGTTCTCTCCCTTCTCCCGATGCCCTTCTGTTTTCTACACTTTCTGGAAGAACTTATGTTCTATGCTCTCTCTAGTTGCACTTCTGTCTTCTACTCTCTCTGGATGCTCTTCTGTTCTCTCCTCTCTCTGTTGCCCTTCTGTTCTCTCCTCTCTTCGTATGCCCTAATGTCCTCTCTTCCCTCTTGGTGCCCTTCTGTTCTCTTCTCTCTCCAGATGCCCTTCTGTCCTCTGCTCTCGCTGGATATCCTTATGTCTTTCCCTCTCTCTGAATATTCTTCTGTTCTCTCCCTCTGGATCCTTCGTCTTTTCCTGTTCTGGATGCCTTCTGTTCTCTCCTGTCTCAGGATGCCTTCTGTATCTTCTACTCTAGATCTTTCTGTTTCTGTCCTCGCTATGGATGCCCTCTGTTCTATCCTCTCTATGGATAACCTTTCTGTATCTCCTCTCATCGGATGCTTTTTGTTTTCTCTTCCCTCTGGATGCCCTTCTTTCTCTCTCTCTCCGGATGCCCTTATGTCCTCTCTCTGTCTGGATGAACTTTTAGTCTTCTCCTCTCTATGGATGCCCTTCTTTTGTCTCCTCTCTCTGAGCCCCTACTGTCATCTCCTCACTGGATGCCCTCTGATCTTCTCTTTCTACAAGCCTTCTGTCCTATGTAATCTCTTGAATGCCCTTCTGTTTCCTGTCTCTTCGGATGCCTTCTGTCACCACTCTCTCTGGAGCCCTGTCTACTCTCTCTCGTGATGAAATTCTGTTCCTCCCTTCACAGATGCCTTCTGTCTTTTACTCTTCTGGAAGCCCTATGTTCTCAAATCTTTAGTTGCACTTCGTCTTCTACTCTCTCTGGATGCTCTTCTGTTCTCTCTCTTGTTGCCTGTAGCGCTCCTTTCTATGATGCCTTTCTGTCTTCTTTTCTCTCTCTCCGGTGACCTTCTGTCTTTCTCTCTCCGGATGCCCTTCTGTCCTCTGCTCTTGCGTGATATCCTTCTCGTTTCCTCTCTCTGAAGTTCTTCTGTTCTCCCTCTCTCTGGATTCCCTTCTGTTTTCTCCTCTCTATGGATGCCCTTCTGTCTTCTCCTCTCGCCGGAAGCCCTTCTATCCTCTTCTCTCTGTGGATGCCCTTCAGTATTCAGCACTCTCTCGATGCCCTTATGTCTTCCTCTTTCTGGATTCATTCTATTCTCTCAATCTCTCTGGATGCCTTCTTTCTCTCCTCTCTCGGGATGGTTTCTGTCCTCTCTTCTATCTGATGCCCTTTGTCTTTCCTTCTCTGCATGCACCTCGTTCTCTCCGATCTCTGGATGCCCATCTGTCCTCTCCTCTCTTACATTCCTTCTCTTCTGTCCTCCTATGGATGCCCTTCTTTCTCTCCGTTTCTTGATGCTCTTCAATCTTCTTTCTCTCTGGATGTCCTTCTGTTCTCTCCTCTCTTGGATTGCCCTTCTGTCCTCTCCTTTCTCCTGATACACTTTCTTTCCTCTCTCTGGATTCTCCTTCTGTCTTCCTCCTTCAGATGCCCTTCTGTTTCTCTTCCCTTCTGTTGCCCTTCTTTCTCTTCTCTCTGCGGATGCCATTCTGTCCTCTCCTCTCTATGGAT